>NC_073693.1:5137669-5345383 GCF_029784155.1 Uranotaenia lowii | reverse complement strand
CCTTATTCTCCCCAAAACGTAAATGTTACTCATATTTTTTTTTTATTTTTCTTTTTTTTTCTATAATTTGAAGTGGCTGAAAGTTTGTTAAAAAATTGCAACAACACCGAAGAATTCATCAACTAATTTGATCGGCTTATGCATCCATTATCAAACAACCCTCCGGAATATCACAAAATCAAACAGCAGGAATAATGGTCAAAAGTAAAGACGCGTCTTTTATTCAAGCGAATTCCGGGGCTCAGTTCGCGAACAATATGGAGGGAAGTAAGAGAATGAAGAAAAAAAAACAAAAAAAAACTGAAACTTCACGATACACAAGACAAACTTTGCATTTGGAGCCAAGTTGAGACGGTTGGCTCGTTCGGAAGGACTGAAAAGGCTTCACTCTTCCGCAGTTTCTTTCACAGCTTCTGCTGCTGAGCACTTTTTAATGACTCAATTTCGATATTGTAAAATTATACGATAATGATTTTTCACATTCCCCCGTCTGGGCTCGGCTGGCTGAAGGCTCAAATTATGGTTTGATCTGAACGTTAGAATGTGACGAATTTTTTATTTGTAATTATTAAGAAAAACTACTATGATAGTTTTCAAAGAACTGAGATAAAATCTAAGTCACTAAAGATTTAAAACTTTACTCCAAGACCTGTCAGATTCGTTGTGATCAGAAGAATTTGATAACATTTTTATTAAAAGAAAATTTCGATTATCAACACTTCCCAATACACTCAAAGGGAAGCCTTTTCCAAAAAGAAGAATCGATAGAATAAGAAACTCAAAAAAATACCAACAGGAAATAATGGATCGATAAAATTGAGATGCTTTGGCAGGTTTTTATGTCCCGGTCATTTGAGCGGCAGACGGGCGGGATTTCGAAGTTTCTTGTAGCAGCTATTCAGGTGCGAATTTCCCAAACTGGCCCAGCATGGTTGAGAGCTGTTGTGTTGGTTTAGGCTGGGATTTTCTTTTCCGGGGACTGTTTTCCGTTTTATTTTGTTGGCATTGTTAATGTCTTTCGGCAATCATGATCATGACAGCTATCAAAGGGGGAAGGAATTCAATGGTGGTAATTTATAAAACCAGACGAACATAATTCATGGAATTTGGAAAGCGATTTCGGGTTTTAACTGCCTCAGCTTAAATAGAAAAATGTGTATTTCGTGATGTCACAATCGAAAGAAAAAATCTTTAAGAAAACACTTTTCTACTTTCCTTGCCAGTTTTCGCAACTTTCATCAAACAATGTTTGCCTTATCAAATCGACATAATTACTTGCTACAAGGTTCTGGTAAATGTGCGTTTCCCTTCCTTCCTTACCAAGCAAAAGGCTTCGAGTTTCGAGAAGGAAAATGATTATCATCCACTATCTACTTCTGTTCTTCGAGCGAGCGCCCAGCCAAGCCTCATCCAAGCGAAAATTAACTGATAGTCGGATACCGTTAAGATAATTGAATTGCTCCCTTTTTTGTGCCGGGATACCCTCAAATTCAAATCGCATCCACAGGAAAATGAATCATCAAATCCATCCGTGATCTTTTTTTTTTCCCCGTTGATTTATCAGCAGCAGTAGCAGCATATTGATGATGGTGGTGGCTCCAGAGAGTAAATGATTAAGGTTTTCCCGACTTATCGAAGCTGAAATGATGGAGCTGCCAAACCGAAAGCTCACCCATAATGTGGATAAGGGAGCAAAAAAAAACCCAAACTTGACTGGGGAAGACAGTTGCAAACTGTGTGATAAGGACAAAAGTAATTAATCTGTCATTTGTCTGCTGGTGACTTGATTCAATTTCTTTGGTTTCGCAGGAAGTTTTTTTTTTACTGTCGAGCTGCTCGCCGTTTCTTGTTTCAGGAATCAGCCGAAAAAAATGGGATAATGACACTGATCGTTATCTTCGACTGGAAGTCGGATGGATGAATGCGCGTTGCGAGGGGACGAAAGAAGAAACCCCAAGACATCGGAAGAGGTTTTTCAGGAAGTGGACCGAACAGAACGAAGGAACGAATGTAACTTTCTGGCGATGTGACATGATAATAAGGTTGATTGCCACTTTTCAGGGTGAGTTAATTCGATCAAATCGAAAACAAATTGGATTGTCTTTTACAAGCGGTCTTCAATGTCATTCTGGGAAAAGTTTGTTCTCTTTCTTCTGTGTAGCTGCTTTAGATGGGATAAACAAAGTCCCTCACATTTTTGCTAATTAATGCGAATTGTTGGAGCGATTAATTGGGGGCCCAACTCAAATTATGATTATCCGGGTGATTTGATAATGAGTCTTTGTTGGGAAAGATAAAAAATAAATCAGAAAACCTTCTGAAACAGTTTTGATTTTAATGTTAATAAAAATGCATTTCATTATTTTTCCAACAAAAGTTTCCTCTGGTTCATCCTCAATTCAAATAAATAACTCTACGCTAACTTATCATACCTTCTAGTCAATTGATCCGGAATATCGAAATCAGAAAAGCGTACAACGCTGCCAGTCAAATTGCTGTAATTTAAAATTTCCCGTTGTCAATTTTGAAATGCATTATCCAAATGCATCGCCGCCAGAATCCCTGGATCAGGATGCGTCCGGTTTGTATGAATGTATCTTCCACCTACTACTGCAGGCACATCCGAAGGGCACTTTGCAATATCGCAAAATTTATTCTGCATAAATCGAACTTTCTGCACTGTTGCATCAATTCAATTGAGCATATTCCTGCCTGCTTGCAAGCATCATTTCCGGGCGGCAATCTTTGGCTGATCAATTGTCGATGCACAGGCAGGCATTTGGAATCGGAATGAAATATGATTTGAGTAGAGCATCAGCAGCAGCAGCATCCCAAGCCTTTACGCGGAGCCAATTTATCGGAAACGAATCAAATCAATTTCCAGCATTTCCATTCGGATGCCATCTTTAGAAGATTTGCATTGAATGCTGCGAATGTCGAGTACCTCTTTATTGTTGTGCGAAACTACTTACGCTTGAAACGCTTATTTTCAAAGCTCTGCAACTTACGCAATATTTTTGCTTCAATAAAACCAATGAATTTATCGGGGCCTTTTTGTTCCTAATGTTACACTTAACCATTTGAGAATGAAAATTTTTATGAAGGTTGTTTAATCGACGATTATATTAGAAGATGTATTAAAAATACTTACGTCCAATTTCTTTTTAAGGCTTTAACGCTTTTTAATGTTCAAAATAAAATTATTTTGATTATATGAACACGATGATACGATGAATAACATAAGGGAAGAGGCTCCGGGGTGGCTTGATTCCTTATCTTGTAGAAGGAATATCTTTCGAAGCTACTATGCCAAATCGAGCAAACCACTAAGCAAACTGTTGCATTAAAAAAAAATCATTTCAGTATTTTTTGAGCTATTTAACTTTATTTTATTTAAATTCCCAGTTCAAGAAAGGATGTTATCGAAGTAATCAGAAGTAACTTGACCCCAAAAGGTGTTTGAAAATTAGTTTTAATAAACATGTCAGAAAATAAGCACACCTCCGGCGAGATTTAATGCTATATCATTCAAGGCCTAAGATATTTCATTTAGATACGTTATCAAATTGATACTTTGGGGGACCTTTCGGAGGTAGAAATTAGTTGACTGATCTTTACGGTTGTCAGTTTATTACTCTACTATGTACAAAGCCAGATTGGCGAACGAGTGTGAACAATGCGTGTGCGATCAAAAGAACGATCGAGTGTCGTGTGTAAGTAGTGTGTGTGTGTGTGGTAACGATCGTTCGATCGTGTGATGTGTCGGATGATGATTGGTCGCATACATTATAGGGTATTTCGATAATTGTTTCCACAATACTCCCCCCTTTAGTTTTTCCAATAACGGCGAGGGATTCGTACATGGCGTCCGGAGCGAGTTTTGTACGGTGTTGGTTTCGGATCGGGTGAAGGTTTCGGTTCAGTTGCGGGTTCGTCAGCCTGGACGAACGCGGACTTCAGTCGGTCGATGGAGATAGGAGATGGCTTACTGTTGATATCGACGATAAAAACATTCTTCTTTTGCCGGAGCACACGATAAGCGCCGTCGAACGGTTGTGACAGCGGTGGTTTGATGGCACCAACACGGACGAAGACATGACTGCATGTGGCCATCTCTTTCTGGACGAACGGTTTCTGCTTGGAGTGATTGCTCGTCGGTGTAGGTCTGAGGTTCGCCATCGTTCTTTTCAGATCTACAACAAACTCGGGTGATGGATTCGAACTGCTGCTACTCTCGGCAAAGAATTCTCCGCGCAGGCGTAGTGGTGTGCCGTAGGTGAGTTCGGCTGTGGTTGCATGGATGTCTTCCTTTAAAGATGTTCGCATACCGAGTAGCACGATCGACAACGATTCTGTCCACCTCGGGTTCTGGTGGCACATGATCGCAGCCTTGAGTTGTCGATGTGTGCGCTCGATCTGTCCGTTGGCCTGTGGATGGTACGGAGTAGTGCGCAGATGGGTGATGCCTAGCAGTCGAGTCAGCTCTCGGAAAAGTTCGGATTCGAATTGTCTGCCCAGGTCGGTAGTAGCGATGGTGGGGACTCCGAACCGGGCGATCCATCCGCTGACGAAAGCTTTGGCTACGGTAGCTGCCGTCATGTTCGGAATTGGTAAAACCTCTGGCCAACAAGAGAATTTATCTATGAGGGTTAAAAAGTAAGAATTACCTTCGGATGGTGGAAGCGGTCCGATTAGATCCATGTGTACGTGCGCAAAACGTTTGCCAAGGATGGCGATCTGGAATGTTCGGGTCTTGTTGTGCCGATGAACCTTCGATTTTTGGCAGGGGATGCAATGCGTCACAAAGTTTTTGCAATCGCGTCGCACCGATAGCCAGACGAAACGATCGGTGACGAGACGGGTGGTCGCACGAACTCCTGGGTGCGATGCGTTGTGCAGCTTGGTGATGATTTTGGACCGAAAATTTTTCGGCACGAACGGCCGAATCGCATTAGTCGAAATGTCGCAGTAAATAGGCACCGATGATAGTATGGATTGGAGTGCCTTCAGCTTCATGGAGGTGTTGGCCGGCGGGTTCGCCAGAAAGTCGTTGAGTTCGGGATCGGATTTCTGCTGGGCTGCTAGGGCGTCGAAATCGATAGCTTCATTGATGTTGGTGATAGCTTTGATTCGACTCAGCATGTCGGCAACCTTGTTGTCTTCGCCGGGAATGTGCCAAATGTCGGTGGTGAATTCACTGATAAAGGGAGATGACGTTGCTGTGTCGGGTTCGCTCTTTCTGGCCGCTGCAGGAATGCTGTTGTGAGCGGCTTGCGGTCGGTGTAGACGCAAAAATCTCGGGCAGTGAGGAGATCTTTAAAATATTTCACCGCGTCGTAGATGGCAAACAGTTCGCGATCGTATGTGCTGGTCTTCTTCTTCGCGTCACTGAGCTTTCGGGAGAAACATGCCAAGGGTTGACGACCTTTTTTTTCCTTGTAGGGAAGAGCCCACTGCGACCAGTAGTTGATCTATTGTGGTAATTACCCCGCGTTACTATATGCTATCAGGCTCACCTGCACTATGGGTTGAAGTGACAGTTGATTGCTGACTAACCATTTTATCCCAATCGGGTATGATATCAAAGATGTATGATATAACCTTCTTAGGGCTGATATGCAACCATATGTCTTGAGCGCTTATTAACTTTGCCCCAAGAACACGCTCTTTCCTCTTAAGAAGGGCGCAGCAGTTGCATAGAAGATTCTCTGCAGTTTCTTTTTCGAACCCGCAGAACCGACAGTTATCGTTTTGAATAATGTTTATCCTTTTGAGATGCTGTTTTGTTGGACAGTGTCCTGTCAATAGACCAGTGTATGTACTTAACTCGTGCTTACTTAAGTTCAACATGTTTTTGGAGAGTCGTGCGCTTGGTTCAATGAATCTTTTCGCCTGAGTTGCTCCCTCTGCTGTTCTCCAGTTGGAGACAATAGTGGTGCTTTCCCAGTTCTTGAGTTCCATATTCAAGGCACTCCTAGATACTCCGCAGAAAGGTTCAGGTCCAATTAACAGGCCCTGAGATCCTTCCCTAGATAGCTGGTCTGCTTCTTCGTTCCCTAGGATACCGCAGTGGCCTGGAACCCAGAATAAAAATACTCTGTTCCGTATGGCCAGGTTTCTTAGTGCAACAATACACTCCCATACTAGCTTGGAGTAACATGTGAAGGTACTTAGTGCTCGAAGAGCGGCCTGACTATCAGAGAATATACGACCTTGCTCGGTGATCTGATGCAGCACGGCTCCAATCGCAGTGCTCGACGCGTCGACTTCCAAGGCCAGCTTCGCATTGGTGGAGGGGTGAGCCAGAAGAGCGACGTTTGTCAGGTCCGATTTGCATTTTTCAAACGCTGCATTTTGCTCTTCCGACCACTGGAGAACTGTCTGGTCGTTTCGGACATTGTTCGGGATCATCGAGTGGAGAATTTGCTGGGTCTCCGCCGCTCGTGGAATGAAACGACGGTAGAAGTTGATGGTTCCCAAAAATCGTTTCAACTGCTTCGCCACCAACGGCCGGGGAAAATTGATGATGGCTTCGACCTTGCTCGGTTTGGGTTTGATGCCATTCCGAGTGATGGGGTGGCCGAGAAACTCGACCTCGGGTTTGCCGATTTGACATTTGCCAGCGTTGATGGCGAGACCATTCTCGCGTAACCGGCCAAATACCAATCGTAGATGTTGCTTGTGCTGCTCGATGTCTTCGGAAGCAACACAAAGATCGTCGACGTAGGGAAACACAAAATTTAGGTCACCCAAAATGTCATGCAGGTGGCGCGGAAGCGTTTGACCAGCATTCCGGAGTCCGAACGTCATGAATCGGAATTCGAACAGTTCGAAAGAGGTCGTGATGGCCGTCTTCGGGATGTCCTCTAGCGCGACTGGGATCTGGTGATCAGCTCTTTGAAGGTCAATACATTGATATACTAGGTTTTGACCAGAATTGTCCGAATATTGCCCGGATTTTGGTCGACAATTTTGAAATCAAATACCCAGTTTTTTTTATTGACGTTAATTTTTTTTTATAGCAGATCAGTCCAAGCTTTTTTATGACACGAATTTTATCACATTCCCGACGTTTCGGTGTCGTATGACACCATCTTCAGGGATTCTAAAAAGTGTGAATTTCAGAAATTGTGTGATATTTTGTTGTATCGATATCGAAATAATATTACCCTTCTTACAAATAGTCGTTGTGTTTTACTTTTGTAAAAGCGTACTATTTTAGATTCCGTCACTATAGTAGTTTAACTCCATTTTGAGGTTTTTTTTTATTTAGATCATCCAGCACACTAATAAAGGAGTCTACTATTTGAATCTTTTTTTAAATTTGAAAATCTCACCAAATATCGAGAAAAGACTTGGCCGTAACTTTAAGGCGGCAGAACTCGGTGAAATCATACCTTCTTCGGTTCTCCACGGCGTTTTATCGTTTTAAATATTTTTGACAGATAGTGGATTTGGTTTCTTGTAGTTATGTTTGTTTAAAATATCAAGAACTGAAGAAAAGATAGAATTCAGTGCAGTAATTTACACTTTTTAGAATCCCTGAAGATGGTGTCAAACGACACTGAAACGTCGGGAATGTAATCAAATTCATGTCATAAAAAAGCTTGGGCTAGGTATAAGATTTTAACTTTTCCAGATCGCAAGTAACTTTGACTTCAGCTAAACAAAGATGAGTTTTCTTTTTGTTTACTTATCCCCATTCTGTTTTATATGGGAATTCAAAGGAATTTTTCAAAGAAGTTTCAACCAAAATTGATTTTTCGATAAGCAAAAATGAAATTATATTGCAGGCTTAAACTAATAGGTTTCATTAGAAGATTCCCTTTTAAAAGCTTTCTTCAGTTATGTCAATAGCAATTGGTATGATATCTTTCTAATTTTTTAAAATTTTAATATTTCATTTTTTAAGATTTTTCATAATTACCATGTTCAAAATATTTTTCTTTAATCAAGTGAAACATACAAAACAAATTCAGAATAAGTTTTTTTTCTTTCATGTAGATTTGTTAGTTCATCATATAACAATGAATGATTTCACTCAACACTGATTAATTTTTAAACTTATAAACTCTATATCACCAAAACTAGAGGCAATTGACAAAATCTGTATAAAAAGTCAGTTGAGTTCCGGAAATTCCTTAAAATTCGAAATCTACCATTTTCACATAAGCACCAAATTGGTGTTCTCTATTGTCATCAACTGAATTCTATGAATTTGAAAATTTTCAGAATGGTAAGAAGTTTTTATTGAAAAAAATTTCTTCTGAAAAACTTATCTTTTGAGATTCATATTTCAATTGTATTTTCAAATGCATTCACCGAACTTTATTGAATATTGTTTTGAAATTTTCAAATAAACGTACCGCATATCTATGTGAAATATTTTAATATATCGGGATATTTTATAACCAGTTGGTTATTTTTTTTAATTCTGAAGTTTTGTTTTCTGGAAACAAAATGTTTTGTGAATTTCAATAAGCAAAACATAGTTTCTACATTCTGCCGTTGTCAGGACCAAATATTTCCAATATTCCAATATTCCAATTAAATATTTACAATGGTTTCACGTATTTTTCCCTACGTTTTTTAAATACCTGTTTTGAATCGACCATGATTTTTTATGTTCGATTGATAATTTTTTTAGAGCTTTCTAAGTGCTTTGCTATTTTCAATATTTATAAAAGAACAATGAATTATATTATTTTGAATATTTGTTTAATGACTTACCGTTTTTTTTGTGCATTTTATATACTGTTATTAAATCTTAGTAAATTTGAATTTCTAAAACCTCCCTCATAGACGGGTCCTTTGCACGGGCCTGGAAGCTCATATTAAAAAAATAAAAATAAAAATAAAATGCTGGTTGTTTGAACAGTTTTTATAAAAGAATTTCCAACGATTTTATAACTATAATTTCATGAGAATCATTTAATTTTGATTGGAAAATTTGCTTTTCTGTTCAATTTAATCAATTACTAATCGATAGTGAAACATTCATTTTGGAAAGTTTGATTGGTTGACCAATTTTATTAGGGGAGAGTGGGGTATCATGGGCCAAATGGAAACGTGGGCCACTCTTAATATCTCTGATGTGGGTTAAGAATCAATGAATCAACCGCCAAGCTGTTCCATCATAGAAAATGTTTTGACATCTTTTTTTTCTAATTGAGCAGGGAAAAGCTCGCGGGAGTGGAACTAAAGTCGGGGTTCTTCTCATCATTCTTTACTTTTTCTTTGATCTTTAATATAATGAAACACGAAACACAGAATTCTTAACGACTTTTCAAAGGTAGATGTTTTTTAAAACTTTCTACCAATCAGCATTTTCTGAGACAATTCTAGCAACAAAATTCGACTTAGCACTCAATATTGAGTATGTTTTCGCAAGGTTATTGTAATTAAACTAAGGGCATTAGAAAGACCATTTGATACCAATTCTAGTGATGTAACTACATTGGCAATGCGGTGCTTAATATTCTTCTGTGACTGGGACAGTAAACTGAGTCGATTGGGTAATTTTTGAATTTCTCAAACCCTGGGGTCTAAAAAGATTCGTCTTGGTCCAAAACTCATCCATGATTTTTTGCAGAATTTCCAAGTAACGTTTACATGAGTGAATTTGAACTTTTAAGTTTGTATGGGAAAATAGAATATTTTGTACTGAAAAATCAACACCATTTTTTATTCTTCTGTGGAACCGAGCCAGTTGATAGATTTTGTGCCAATGTATAAAATTCCTTAAGGGAATTTTCACTGAACAATTTTGTCGAAGACCGTAGCTTCGTATCTAATTAGGTAAAAAAGTTATTAACTGTTTAACAGAGGTATGTCTTTTCGCATTGATAAGCAATAATTTAAGTCACTTCTGAAAGTTTTAATCGTTCACAGGAAAAATTATTTCCTGTAAAATTACGCAAATGTCCTGTAACAAAAAGGAGCAGGACATTCACCGTAATTTTACAGGTCGAAAAACAAATAACGTGACATTTAATTTTCAGTGTACAACTTTTTTACAGGACATTTGCTGTAATAATAAATGGATCTTCGTTAACTTTCAAGGAAAACAATTTAAAAATTACAGGTTTTGTTAATTACAGGTTGATTTATTTTAAAGGTTGCAGTGTCAGTGACACGTAATATTCAAAAAAAATTTCTGTGTAGATTTCTCTTAGTCGCACTGATTCAACGATTTGAAGAAGAATTCTATCTCATAAAAATACAAAAGTTTCGAAGCTGCTGCAGCTTACAAACAAATCAGATTTCGAAAAAAAATTACCGATTTATTCAAGAATCAAATGAACATTCATATAAAAGTAACCAATGTAGTTTAAATTGTGAGTTTTGGCCAGATTTTTGGGTAAAATACTCCTGTGTGCCCCAAATAATAAGTATAAGGTTTAGCTTTAACTATTTTTTTTGCATATTCAAACTAAACGCCCTAAAACTATCCCAACCCCCCTCTGAAACCCTAGGAAACATGTATGAATTTTATAGACCTGTGATTAAGCTACTAGAAGTTAAGATTCAAGAAATAAAATAAATTAAAATAAGGAGATATGAAGGAATCTCATGATTCAAATGAAAAATTTAAAAATGATATCTGAATGTAGGAATTTTGAAAACCAAATTGATATTTTGATTCCAGAACTGAGTAATCTCAGAAATAAGAATTTCCATTGTTTTATTTATTTAAATATGAATGTTTATATTAGAAAATAATGATAGATAGTTTTATTAAAAAAAATTCTAGCTATTGATTTCAGAGCACTGCACAAAAATCTCAGGCTCAGAATCGTTCTCGAAATTCCAAAAAATAAACCGCAAATTTAATGTTTTTCAATAAAAATTAAAATCATAAACTAAAATCTAGATCATAATTCAAATGGAACTTAAAAATAATAGGCATATCACTCATTTAATCAAAGATTTAAGCCATAAGGAGTTTTGACAATGGAGATAGTTTGAGAATAATCAGTTGGAAAAAATCACATTGGTTTTTTAAACAGAAATTTTTCCTTAACTGAAAAGTCCAGGGCAATCTTGTTCAACTTTCAATCATCAAATTTTCCTTGCAGCTACCAAAAATGTATCAATCTTTGTTTCCTTCAAAAGGTAACAGGTTTCATTTTCTTTCTCACCAACTGCACCCGGCAAAGGTCCGATATTACTTCCTGCTGCTTTCGAGGGGTAAGACGATGATGAAGAAAATCTGATCCGAGAGCCGCCGGAAGGCGAGGAAAGCCAAATAAAGGCCAAGGAAAGAGCTTGCCACCCAAAATTGAAACTATTTTTCATCCGGCAGCGAGAACCATCGATGACCCGACCCGGCTACAATTGATAATCTTTCGATTTTGCGGTGCACTGGTTGGATTGTTACCGCCATTCAAGGAAACCCACGATGGGTTTGTCCCTTTACATCCACTATTGAATATTTAAAAAAATAATTTTAAAAAATCATAAAACAAAACTTGTTTGTTTACTATTCAAAAATATAATTTATCATGTATTTTTCAAATTTTCTTTGCTTCAAATATTCGACCAAAAAGAAGGTAGGCTAAGGGTTATTTCAATCAGTGCAGCAACAGATTTATCCCCGGGTCTCATTCTTTGGTTTACTTTTCTGGCTTCTCGTTTTCCGGCGCTCGAGGGTCAGAGAAAATGTAAGAGGGAAAAAGCGAGAATGCGCGCAAGACTTGAAGTAGGTATTGTAAAACACAGAAAATGCAGCGGTTGCAGCAGCGGGTGAAATAATGGACGAGATTAAAGTAATGGAATAGAGTTTTAATTCGACCCGGGTTGGCCCACCGGAGGAAGCTTTTAGGATTTTCAGCTGTTGTTATTGCACTTCAATTTATATAGAAAGGGTGGAAAAATTGAACGGAAATTGGGTTTGCACCAAAGTTTGCTGGCCACTTTTTTCTCTCTATTCCAAGACAACACTCGGCCTGGGTGACCCAAGAAAGACGAACAACTATCGGAGAAGCTGCCTGCGCAACAAAAGGGCGAATAGATTTCCACTTTCCGCTTTTCTCAACATGAAAGCAGATCTCTACTGCACTTGGCATCACCGGAGATGCTTTTACTCGAAATGTATTCTTCGGAAAATAGGAAAATCTGTCGTAAACAAACTTTATTCTCTCTTCCAAGCAGCAGCAGTAGCAAAGACTTCGGTATCGACCCCCGGGTTTTCCATTTGAGTAGCGATGACGGAAAGTAGTATGGTGTAACTTCTTCTCGGTAAGGTTTGTGCTGAAAGTGGGTAAATCGGATAATGCAGCAGAAACAATTTTTTTCCTCAATCTGTAACCCTTCAACATTCCTTGACTGACACATGGAAGCTGTGGAAAATGATGGTACCAACTATAGTATCTTACAACCGAAAGGAAAAGATAATCTAAGTGCCATACTGATGCCGTTAACTGAGAAGTTGTCCAAACTGTCTGAAAATCTAAAATAAACTCTATTCTGTAGAATTAAGCTTGGAAATGATAAAAATAATGTTGAACTGAACAAATTATCAGATATTTACTAAAAGTGTAGTAAAAATGGATCAATCTAGTACAACAATAATTTTTATTCAACCATCATTCAGTAAGCTATTAACATTCATCGTTCGAATGCTCCCATAAAATTTACTGTTTGTTTGAATTAATTTTTCAATTGATTTGACTAACACACATCCACTCAATAAACGTACAAACGTTAATATTATTTGAAATAGCGTTCAAAATTAAGTTTGTGAAAAATGGATTTTACCCCAAAATCATGCAATTTTAGTAATTTGTGTCGATTTTGTCAGTTTTGTCGTTTTTGTCATTTTTGTCATTCTTGTCATTTTTGTCATTTTTGTCATTTTTGTCATTTTTGTCATTTTTGTCATTTTTGTCATTTTTGTCATTTTTGTCATTTTTGTCATTTTTGTCATTTTTGTCATTTTTGTCATTTTTGTCATTTTTGTCATTTTTGTCATTTTTGTCATTTTTGTCATTTTTGTCATTTTTGTCATTTTTGTCATTTTTGTCATTTTTGTCATTTTTGTCATTTTTGTCATTTTTGTCATTTTTGTCATTTTTGTCATTTTTGTCATTTTTGTCATTTTTGTCATTTTTGTCATTTTTGTCATTTTTGTCATTTTTGTTATTTTTGTCATTTTTGTCATTTTTGTCATTTTTGTCATTTTTGTCATTTTTGTCATTTTTGTCATATTTGTCATATTTGTCATATTTGTCATTTTTGTCATTTTTGTCATTTTTGTCATTTTTGTCATTTTTGTCATTTTTATCATTTTTGTCATTTTTATCATTTTTTGTCATTTTTGTCATTTTTTGTCATTTTTGTCATTTTTGTCATTTTTGTCATTTTTGTCATTTTTGTCATTTTTGTCATTTTTGTCATTTTTGTCATTTTTGTCATTTTTGTCATTTTTGTCATTTTTGTCATTTTTGTCATTTTTGTCATTTTTGTCATTTTTGTCATTTTTGTCATTTTTGTCATTTTTGTCATTTTTGTCATTTTTGTCATTTTTGTCATTTTTGTCATTTTTGTCATTTTTGTCATTTTTGTCATTTTTGTCATATTTGTCATTTTTGTCATTTTTGTCATTTTTGTCATTTTTGTCATTTTTGTCATTTTTGTCATTTTTGTCATTTTTGTCATTTTTGTCATTTTTGTCATTTTTGTCATTTTTGTCATTTTTGTCATTTTTGTCATTTTTGTCATTTTTGTCATTTTTGTCATTTTTGTCATTTTTGTCATTTTTGTCATTTTTGTCATTTTTGTCATTTTTGTCATTTTTGTCATTTTTGTCATTTTTGTCATTTTTGTCATTTTTGTCATTTTTGTCATTTTTGTCATTTTTGTCATTTTTGTCATTTTTGTCATTTTTGTCATTTTTGTCATTTTTGTCATTTTTGTCATTTTTGTCATTTTTGTCATTTTTGTCATTTTTGTCATTTTTGTCATTTTTGTCATTTTTGTCATTTTTGTCATTTTTGTCATTTTTGTCATTTTTGTCATTTTTGTCATATTTGTCATATTTGTCATATTTGTCATTTTTGTCATTTTTGTCATTTTTGTCATTTTTGTCATTTTTGTCATTTTTGTCATTTTTGTCATTTTTGTCATTTTTGTCATTTTTTTCTTTTTGTCATTTTTGTCATTTTTGTCATTTTTGTCATTTTTGTCATTTTTGTCATTTTTGTCATTTTTGTCATTTTTGTCATTTTTGTCATTTTTGTCATTTTTGTCATTTTTGTCATTTTTGTCATTTTTGTCATTTTTGTCATTTTTGTCATTTTTGTCATTTTTGTCATTTTTGTCATTTTTGTCATTTTTGTCATTTTTATCATTTTTGTCATTTTTATCATTTTTTGTCATTTTTGTCTTTTTTGTCATTTTTGTCATTTTTGTCATTTTTGTCATTTTTGTCATTTTTGTCATTTTTGTCATTTTTGTCATTTTTGTCATTTTTGTCATTTTTGTCATTTTTGTCATTTTTGTCATTTTTGTCATTTTTGTCATTTTTGTCATTTTTATCATTTTTGTCATTTTTGTCATTTTTGTCATTTTTGTAATTTTTGTCATTTTTGTCATTTTTGTCATTTTTGTCATTTTTGTCATTTTTGTCATTTTTGTCATTTTTGTCATTTTTGTCATTTTTGTCATTTTTGTCATTTTTGTCATTTTTGTCATTTTTGTCATTTTTGTCATTTTTGTCATTTTTGTCATTTTTGTCATTTTTGTCATTTTTGTCATTTTTGTCATTTTCGTCATTTTTGTCATTTTTGTCATTTTTGTCATTTTTGTAATTTTTGTCATTTTTGTCATTTTTGTCATTTTTGTCATTTTTGTCATTTTTGTCATTTTTGTCATTTTTGTCATTTTTGTCATTTTTGTCATTTTTGTCATTTTTGTCATTTTTGTCATTTTTGTCATTTTTGTCATTTTTGTCATTTTTGTCATTTTTGTCATTTTTGTCATTTTTGTCATTTTTGTCATTTTTGTCATTTTTGTCATTTTTGTCATTTTTGTCATTTTTGTCATTTTTGTCATTTTTGTCATTTTTGTCATTTTTGTCATTTTTGTCATTTTTGTCATTTTTGTCATTTTTGTCATTTTTGTCATTTTTGTCATTTTTGTCATTTTTGTCATTTTTGTCATTTTTGTCATTTTTGTCATTTTTGTCATTTTTGTCATTTTTGTCATTTTTGTCATTTTTGTCATTTTTGTAATTTTTGTCATTTTTGTCATTTTTGTCATTTTTGTCATTTTTGTCATTTTTGTCATTTTTGTCATTTTTGTCATTTTTGTCATTTTTGTCATTTTTGTCATTTTTGTCATTTTTGTCATTTTTGTCATTTTTGTCATTTTTGTCATTTTTGTCATTTTTGTCATTTTTGTCATTTTTGTCATTTTTGTCATTTTTGTCATTTTTGTCATTTTTGTCATTTTTGTCATTTTTGTCATTTTTGTCATTTTTGTCATTTTTGTCATTTTTGTCATTTTTGTCATTTTTGTCATTTTTGTCATTTTTGTCATTTTTGTCATTTTTGGCATTTTTGTCATTTTTGTCATTTTTGTCATTTTTGTCATTTTTGTCATTTTTGTCATTTTTGTCATTTTTGTCATTTTTGTCATTTTTGTCATTTTTGTCATTTTTGTCATTTTTGTCATTTTTGTCATTTTTGTCATTTTTGTCATTTTTGTCATTTTTGTCATTTTTGTCATTTTTGTCATTTTTGTCATTTTTGTCATTTTTGTCATTTTTGTCATTTTTGTCATTTTTGTCATTTTTGTCATTTTTGTCATTTTTGTCATTTTTGTCATTTTTGTCATTTTTGTCATTTTTGTCATTTTTGTCATTTTTGTCATTTTTGTCTTTTTTGTCATTTTTGTCATTTTTGTCATTTTTGTCATTTTTGTCATTTTTGTCATTTTTGTCATTTTTGTCATTTTTGTCATTTTTGTCATTTTTGTCATTTTTGTCATTTTTGTCATTTTTGTCATTTTTGTCATTTTTGTCATTTTTGTCATTTTTGTCATTTTTGTCATTTTTGTCATTTTTATCATTTTTGTCATTTTTATCATTTTTTGTCATTTTTGTCTTTTTTGCATTTTTGTCATTTTTGTCATTTTTGTCATTTTTGTCATTTTTGTCATTTTTGTCATTTTTGTCATTTTTGTCATTTTTGTCATTTTTGTCATTTTTGTCATTTTTGTCATTTTTGTCATTTTTGTCATTTTTGTCATTTTTGTCATTTTTGTCATTTTTGTCATTTTTGTCATTTTTGTCATTTTTGTCATTTTTGTCATTTTTGTCATTTTTGTCATTTTTGTCTTTTTTGTCATTTTTGTCATTTTTGTCATTTTTGTCATTTTTGTCATTTTTGTCATTTTTGTCATTTTTGTCATTTTTGTCATTTTTGTCATTTTTGTCATTTTTGTCATTTTTGTCATTTTTGTCATTTTTGTCATTTTTGTCATTTTTGTCATTTTTGTCATTTTTGTCATTTTTGTCATTTTTGTCATTTTTGTCATTTTTGTCATTTTTGTCATTTTTGTCATTTTTGTCATTTTTGTCATTTTTATCATTTTTGTCATTTTTGTCATTTATGAATTTCCATAAAAAATGTTCTTCATAAAGGTGCATTTATCTCGGTGTATGGACATTTCGAAAAAAAAAACATTTTTTCCTCCCATAAAATCGTATGATCCATTTTCTTCCGTTGGCAATCTGTTAAACATATTGAAATATCTGATCGGATGTATGGTTTTAAATCGGAATGATAATTAAATGGTTTTATATTTTATTTAGGTCTTATACACAATTTAAAGATTCTGTATTTCCAGTTTATGGAACTTTTAAATCCACTCAACTAACTAGTATTCGCTAACTACAAGTTAACGAACGTACAAGATCCTTTCTAATGTCAGACAATCCTTTCGTGTCCTTAAACTTTTAGGCATGACAGTTGGAAATTGTGGTAGAAATATAAAATTTCAAAAGGTATTCATCTCATGAATCTTTTTAATGATAACAAAAATTTGTTTTTAGGAAAATTTATTTTGAAAATTGAAAGCCATTCTAAATTTTTAAAAGATGGTGAATATTTTGATTGATTTTTTTGATGTTTTGGTTTAATATTGCTTGAAATTGCTTTTATTTTATGAAAATTTAATAAGGTTGCAAAAAAATTTTAAGGACGAATCAATATCTCCCAGTTGATGTTTAGGCTTTTAAAAATACGGTATAAATTCATTGTTTCTTTTAAATGTCCCAAATCGAATGCTAGTGTCAACCGAATTAAACAGCCCTTTCCAAAAGAACAATTCAGGTAAAAAAAACTTCACTCCAGAATCACGCCTGTCCCATCATTCGCATTGATTGCCCTATCGTTGAGTACACCTTGTACCTTTTGTACACACAAATACACAAACACACAGACTCACTCCCAGAAACGCTGCTCCAACACGCTAAACACATTTTCCAAAGCCACTTGAGAACGGTTTAACGATTTGTTCGTGTCGCTCTTTTACTAGCCAAGCGCAGAAATTCGCCATTTTGCTGCATTAGGGCTGACTGCATCCTGTCTGTGTGTACTTGTGTATGTGTGTGGTGGCAGGCTGAAGTCAAATGAAATCAGGCTGCTACTAAATGTGTGGCTACGCTCGAGTGAATGGTCGATTCAAAGTCGAGACTAACAGGGAAAAGTGAACGAGGGATGCATTTCTTGGAATTTTAGTCAAATAGAAGCAGTAGGTACCTAGGTATCGAGAATAGGAACGGAAAAAATTCTCCAGAGCAAAAAGTGGCTCGCATTAAGCTATTCTTTACACGTTTGGCCGATGCCAGATGGCTCAGGAGGGCTTGGCCCATTACCAGGTGAGGGCAGATGATGTTACATTGACCGAAGGATTGCACTTGTGTGTATGTGTGTGTGTATGTGTGCGACTTTGTGTGTGCACCCCTTTGCTAATAGACAGGTGAGGAATTTCAATGAGCTTCCTCCTGACTAGAAGAAGTGCCTAGATGCGCTTGATAACCAATGGGGCAGAAAGCTGGAATGTGTGTTTGCGCCAATGAATAGTGGTCGAGTAACTAGTCGTTCGAGCCATGAATTAACTAAACTTGCGAAAAAGTTTTTGTTTTCGGTCCATTAAATAATCAAACTTCGTAAGTATTGAGATCGTTTGAAGAGAAATTTTAAAAAAATGCAAGTTAGGCTGGAACAAATATCAATTTCTTCTTTTGTCACACCGCACCCCCCCCCCCCCCTCGATATTTTCTAAACTTTCGAAGGGGAAATAAATAAAATTTAAAGTATTTTATGAAAATTTCGATAAAAAAATTTTAATATCTGAAAAATTACAACACTGAAAAACATATTGTTGAAGATAGGAGTTACTTGTATCCTTGATTTTATTGAATTTTTCGAAAAAAAAATTTGATATGAAGGTTTTGTGCAAAGATGTAGTCAATTACTTCGTCAATTTTTTCCGAATTTATATTTAGCGCACTATTCTTAATTCTCACGATGTTCCGACTCCAATTGACAATTCCGGCCTTATTCAAAATTATTTTTTTTATATTACGTTGAATGAGTTTTGAATGCGTTAATTTTTGTGAAAATATCTCCATTTTTTAACATAGTTTTCCGTCTTACGTCCAACGTTGATGAACATAATTCCAAAAATTCACTCAGTCCATTCCAATCGTTCTCCAATTTTTCGAGCATCCCACATTCAACAGATCACGCTCCACTTGGTCTAACCATTTCTTAGTCTAGTAACTTCCTATCAATAACTCACGGCCAGAATATCAAAACTTGGGAAAAAAGACTGCGAATTTTGTTTTGTTAAAATCAATTTTATATTTTGTATAAGAGTGGAAAACAAATATGTTATATACAGAAAAAAGGATTTTTTTTTTTCATTTCACATTTAAATAGAAGTTTTGTTCGTTATTAATTTTAAAAGTGGTTTTTTCCTGCAAAATTGAACATTTAGAAAATGCAACAAGGTTAATTAGGTACCATCGATTTAGGTACTTATTTCACTTGCCTCATCAATCATTAGTCAATCTAATGATTATTTGTGTAATCTTATTCAAGTTTATCCCGAGTAGACTTTAGTGCCTAAATGTTAAGCTAACTGGGACATTAATGAGGTGTCAATATGGCTGATGGTGTCTGATGGCATCTTTTGCTGTTGAATTTTGTACGAGAGCAAAATAAGGCATAATTAAGGTTTCATATATTTTAATTTAACAGCAAGCTGAGATCACAACAAGGTATCAAAAGCCAACAGTAAGCAGAATTATTGGTTAGAAATTTTACCATAACAAATTTGAGTATGTAGTAATATTAGAACAATAGCAAAATCTAGCAGCACTAAGCTCTACAATGAATAGCAGTTTTCAAAGATTATTTTAATTTTTATAATTTTTAAGACAAAAGAAAAAAAAAAATTTACAAAAAAATATTTTCATGGGTTCAAATTTTGTACGACCATAAGCTTAGATTTTTCATTTCAGTCATAAAAAAAATTGAAACCAGTTATTTGATGTGTTCAGAAACTAAGAATTGAAATAATTTTATATTTAAGAAAATGATGAAAAAAATTAAATCTATTCTACTTTCGGAAATCCCGCGTTTGGATTTCTTCGCAGCGCTTAATGTTTTGTTAGCTACTAAAAAATGAGATGAATGCGTTTAAAGTTATGATTGGAATTATCGAATTGCCATTTCGGGCATCGGACAATGGTGCCTTATTTTATGTTCACACTTACACTTAATTCTATCCTTGCAACTAGGTAAACCATCAGAATATGAGAGATTGGCCATTATGAAAAATCGCCTTAGTTCATGAAATCATTATCAACAAAATAATTTGAGCTGTATTCTGAACAATCAAAAAACCAAATTCAGCCTTAGTTCTGATTCAAGATTTGCAGTTTCTTGTTATAATCATATTATCGTCATTTTAGATCAAATGTTAGAACATTTTTGATTGATTAGAGAGACTTGAAACTTAAAAGTTCATTCATCTCTGCAATGTTAGAAGAGTTAAGTCCAAATAAACTGTATAAGCTTTCAGACGAAAACGTCTTCGATGATGAACCAATTTGAAAAAAGAGTGAGTGGTTAATATAGGTTTGAAACGAAAAAAAAAATAATAAAAAAGAAAAAAATACGAAAAACAACGAAAAAAAAAAACCTAAAAGAACTATGCAATTTTGGTACTCAACTTGATCTATTCATCGTTTTTTTTATTTCCAGAAATTGGTTAAACTCCCTTCTATTTTATCGAAAAGTTTTTTTTTCTTCATTTGAATATTATCTCGTTTAATTAAAATTAAAATTTAATTTAAATTAAAACATTAATTTTACTATTTTATTTATATTCATAATTAAACGGGGGAATTGAGGCAAACTTTCTATCTCATGTGAAGCTGTAGATTTTGTTACTTCGAAACACTGTTTGACATTTGTAGGCAACGTATATGAGTGGCAAGTGCTTCTATGTAGACACTTTATTGACGGCTTAAAGTATAAAATAGTGCTGATAAAAAAGTTATTTTTATCATTTTTGAATTTCTTTCTTTCAGGGGCAATTTAATTGCTAACACTCAGGCGTTATATGACATCGGCACTTAGCGAAATAATAATTAATTTCATGGAGGCAAATCAAAATGATCAAAAACTTGACTGGTTATCTCTTGTTCTGCCAGTTTCCCAAAAGTGAGTAACTCTAGAAATTTACCCAGATTCGGAGTCAGCAGCGTGTAAAATAAAATGGGTGTATGCGTCTGAGCGTGTAGGATCGAATCGTTGCAAGGCGCTGACATGTTGGATTAATGAAAGCAGAAAGTTGACGTTGTTTCTCCTGAAAGAAAACACCACGACACCTCTCTAATATGGATTTTTAGAGAAGATTTTAAAACAGTTCCAATAAGTAGCAATCCAAAGTTCGTCAAGGTAAGTGAAATTTATTTCTGTATTTTTCCGTTTAATTTTTTTTTTATTTACATAGTATTGCGTCTCACGACATAACTTGACGAACATAATTCCTAAAATTCACTCGGTCCATGGCAACCGTTCTCCAATTTCTCGGGCACCCCACGTTCGCCAGATCACGCTCCACTTGGTCTAACCACCTTGCTCGTTGCGCCCCCGCTCGTCTTGTTCCTACCGGATTCGTAGCGAACACCTGTTTTGCAGGACAGTCGTCCGGCATTCTCGCAACATGTCCCGCCCAGCGTATCCGGCCAGCCTTCACCACCTTCTGGATACTGGGTTCGCCGTAGAGTCACGCGAGCTCTTGGTTCATCCTTCGCCTCCACACTCCGTTCTCCTATACGCCGCCAAAGATGGTTCTTAACACTCGTCGCTCAAATACTCCGAGTGTACGCAGGTCCTCCTCGAGCAATATCCATGTCTCGTGCCCGTAGAGAACAACCGGTCTAATGAGCGTCGTATACAGGTTACACTTCGTGCGAGGGCTAAGTCTTCTCGACCGCAGTTGCTTGTGGAGTCCATAGTAGGCACGACTTCCGCTGATAATTCGCCTCCGGATCTCACGGCTGGTGTCATTGTCTGCGGTCACCAGTGAGCCGAGATAGACAAAGTCTTCAACTATCTCCAGCTCGTCGCCGTCGATCGTGACCTTGTTACTACTGGACAAGTGGGTTCGGTCGGTCTCGGATCCGCAGGCCAGCATGTACTTCGTCTTGGACGTATTAATCATCAACCCAATCCTTCCTGCTTCGCGTTTCAGTTTGCGATAGATATCTTCCACCGCCGCAGATGATCTGACGACTATATCAATGTCATCGGCAAAGCAGATAAGTTGACTGGATCTGTTGAAAATCGTGCCCCGCATTTCGCCCACCGCTCGTCGAATAACACCTTCTAGCGCCACGTTGAACATCATGCAGGATAGACCATCACCTTGTCGAAGCCCCCTGCGCGATTCGAATGAACTCGACAATTCACCCGAAATCCGCACACAGCACTGCGTTCCATCCATCGTCGCCTTGATCAGTCTGACCAGCTTCCCGGAAAAGCCGTTCTCGTCCATAATTTTCCATAGCTCGTTACGGTCGATCGTGTCGTATGCGGCTTTGAAGTCGATGAATAGATGGTGCGTAGGGACTTGGTGCTCCCGGCATTTTTGGAGGATTTGCCGTAATGTGAATATCTGGTCCGTCGTAGACCGTCCCTCCATGAAGCCGGCCTGATGACTTCCCACGAATCTGTTTGCTTGTGGCGTTAGGCGGCGGAGTAGGATTCGGGACAACACTTTATAGGCGGCATTGAGGACAGTGATCGCTCGGTAGTTCTCACAGTCCAATTTGTCGCCCTTCTTGTAGATGGGGCATATTACCCCCTCCTTCCACTCCTCCGGTAGCTGTTCTATGTCCCAGATCCGCACTATCAACCGGTGTAGACAATCGGCCAACTTGTCCGGGCCCATTTTGATGAGTTCAGCTGCGATGCCATCTTTCCCAGCCGACTTGTTTCTATTCAGCTGGCGAATGGCTTCCTTAACTTCACTCATCGTTGGGAGTGGCTCCTCTTCGTCGTTGGCTACGCCGGCGATGTACCTTCCCCCACCGTCTTGATCTCCTGCATGTGCGCCGTTCAGGTGTTCATCGAAGTGCTGCTTCCACCTTTTGATCACCTCACGCTTGTCCGTCAGGATACCCCCGTCCTTATCCCGGCACATTTCGGCTTGCGGCACGAAGCCTTTGCGGGATGCGTTGATTTTCTGATAGAACTTTCGTGTTTCTTGGGAACGATGCAGCTGCTCCAGTTCCTCGAGCTCCTCTTCCTCCAGGCGGCGCTTTTTCTCCTGGAAAATTCGGACTCGCTGCCTCTTCCGCTGTCGGTGATTTTCCACATTTCGACGGGTGCCTCTTTGCACCACTGCCGCCCGCGCGGCATTCTCTTCGTCCATCACCCTCCTACACTCCTCGTCGAACCAGTCGTTCCGTCGAGTTCGCTCCACATAACCGATGACGTTTTCCGCAGCACTGTTGATGGCTGTTTTGATGGTATCCCAACAGTCCTCGAGAGGGGCTTCGTCAAGCTCGCCCTCTGCCGGCAGCGCTGCTTCGACCGATTGCGCGTAGTCTGCCGCAACCTCAGGTTGCTTCAGTCGTGCGATATTCTGCATTACTTCTGATAGTATTGTATGATACATACTCTCAGAAAAAACTAATAGGAATGATTTGAAACGTAAAATAATGTTTTTTCGTGATTATAAATAGTTTTGATTTTCAATCTGCAGATTTGCCCCAGTAATCATTTAATTTGTGTATTTCATGCATTTCAAACTACTCACTCTAACTCTTCTAATCGAATTTATTACAGTTTAAAAAAAAGTCATTTTTACGTGAATTATAAAACTAGGTACATCTCATTTCCATTGTGAGTCCAATGTTGCATTGACTGGTGACAGTGCAACTAAGGGACAGTTTCATTATTCAAATAAAAACTATTGTTTTATTCTAAAAGCTATAATAAATTGAATTGTTTTTGTTTACAATTGACAAACCTCAGAGCTTGGGGGTCAAAGGTTTTCCATGAGGGTCTAAAAAATGTCAAGTAAAACGTTTTACGCTAAACTCAATATTTGAAATTCCTAATTCTATTTTGATGAACGACTAAAGTGAATCCAGAGCAACGATCTCGACTCAAAAATAAGGCCAAATCCTCTAAACCTTATCCCAGGTCCACAATTCTACTACTATTTTTCAAAAAAAATTCTCACTTGTTGATAGTCATTTAAAGACTGTACTCGAAAATCGCTATCAAAAATTGTTCACAAAAGAAGTTGGTGTATGAATTTTGGGTGCAGTACTTAGGCTCTAATATCGAATCTTCAATAAGATTAGAGTCACTAAGGTTTCCTGATTATCCGTATTTTGGCCGGATGTTTTTACTTTATCTCAGTGAAACTTCATGTTTCTTTGAAGAGATCTAAATTCTACTTAACACTAAAGCGTACATCTTTCATGGATATAATGGCTAGCATCATACTAATGCTAACACCATCAGCCCACAGGAAGAGTACTATGTATGCCGTGACCGAGGCTTAATCTCATGACCTCTGGCTTAGAAGATTTGAACGCTATCCTCTAGGCCACGGTCGGTGAAAAAATGAATGAAAAATTTAAATTGTTTGATAACAACCATGTAAAATCTAATGTTCTGAGTTCGCCTTGGTACATCTTCGTACCTATAACTCATCACATTTAAAAGGTGATGGAAAGTTTTGAAAAAATATGAGATATCAAAGAAAGAAATAATAAAAGTTGTAAACATCATGACTTTTTCGAAAAAGATATAACTTTCATTGTGGTGTAATTGGCACGCCGTTGTATTGAAGCGGAAATTGCGGGTTCAAGTCCTGTCGTTGAGCCGTAATAAATTTGTCTAAAAATTTATTATATTAACGACTAATGTTCTTTTTTTTTAATTACTTTTGAAAATGTAGCAATTATGTATTTTGCGGCCAAAACAATTTTTTTAACAAAGTTTATCCAAATGAGTTCTATGATGTGGTGCGATAAAAAAAAACCTTTTCGAGTTTTCTTCTTAATTTTTATTGAAGAATTCTCAAATTTCCTTAGATTTTGCCCAGATTTTGAGTTGTAGACTACGGAATTGAATGCCCAGATTTTGAATGATTTTCAAATAAAATAGCCTGGATTCGTCCTTCCCGGATAAGTGAGGAGAAATGTTTGGTGAGATTAAGTTTGAATTGTTATCAATGTTTTGATTCCAATTTTTTGTTAATAGAAATTTGTTGCCATATCCGGATTGTGGTATCTGTATCTGGTTTTTTTTTTGATTTTTAGTTCGGTTCATCATTGGGAAAAAATCCTGATTCGAATCTTGGTTTTACTTTTAAAACATCCATTTTCTCTGTTCGAAAACCATCATTCCAAAATATTAAAATAAAGTATCCAAAAAACCAAATCATTCTTAAGATTTGAATTTGAAATTTTTAATTTTAGTTCTCATGCAGAACTGAAACTTAATAAAGTTTCATATTGGTGATCCAGAATTGAAATATCATAGTTTCATCATAAAGAACTTTTATTCAGATTCACTAGTTGAATTACGAATAAAAAATTCAAAAAAATATAAAAACAAACATTCAAAATTCAAATAAGAGAATTATAGATGTTGGGGCAAAGCGCTTACCCAGTTGCACTACCGGTTCGGACACTTGTTCGGAATTCGCGGATTGCAAATTAAACACTTTGTACTTCGGTTTGAACGGATTCGCGACAATTTATTTTCGGGGCGATTTGTAGTCGACGGCGGTTTATGTTCAACTGTGCTGCTGCTTTTCCAGTCAGCTGTTTCGGTAGTCACACACTACCACACATACGCGACGGCATGACTGTCAAGCCGTGCGATGTTTTTTTTTATTGCTGGGGGTGTTCAAGCATTTTGAATGTCGATATGTTTCCTACCTTTTCTAACATATGCCGCCCGCCTTGAAATATCATTTCAATCTATCTTGCTTACTCTAACGGTATATAAAAATAATTCAGTTTTGTTTTGATTTCATATTTCTTCTCTTCTGTGCCGGTGAAACTAGTTAAACTAACAATTTTACGAGCTGCGAAAGCAAATTTGCTTTAAATATTCTTAAAAATCTAACTAGTGCGTGAATATGTGTTGCTGTTCATATGTGGTGTTTGAATCTGGTGTTGAAGAATGCATGGTGGGTTCAATGCATGGAGCTGCCAATTTGCATCGGAAGGATCCCGTTAGCTGCTGGGTCGGAATCAGCTGTTGTATACTGCACCTGCAGTTCGAATACGGTTACCAGTGTGCTGATTTTCAACTGCTTCGGTGATTGATGAACTAATTTCTTGTCTCGCTGTTTTAGGTTGCACTGAATTCTCGTTGACTGATGTTGGTCTGTGGTGGATGACTTGGGAATTTGTCGATCGAACTTGTCTGCTGATTGCGAAACCTCGTTGAAGTGCTGCGATGCCACCGACGTGTGATGAGATTCGATGACCAGTAGAAGGGGTGACCTGGTAAGATACAAGACGCTTTTTAAACCGTAAATTGAAAATTTTGAAGGGAACTTGCCTGGTGCGGAGGCCCCAAGGCCTCCGCGGACTCCTCAGACGTCTCGGTTCTCGCTTCGCTGGTGTAATCTACAGTTTGTAGTTCATGTGCGGGGTTTTTAGCCTGAGCTGCGCGTGACAATGCTGGCCAGGCCTGTCGGACGCTGCTCTGCTGGGGTCAGAAGGTTGATTGGTACCTGTCAACCTTATTTTGCGATAGGCGCACTGCATCTGTCGGAGGACAACCCTTATGCGGAACGTGCACAATGTTGTGCTGGCGCTTAACGCCTCTGTTGGTGAAACTTTATGTTTCGCTCTGATACAGCTTTCATGTGAAACGTGCACCTTCTTGTGCTGGCGCTTAACGCCTCTGTTAGTGAAACCTTATGTTTCATTCTGACGCAAATTTTCTGACACAGTATTCTAATGACATATTTCTGACAAATCACATGCATCATGCTTTTAAATCGGGCATAATTATTGTGCATTCAATTAGAACTTGATTGACCTTTTATTGGCAAACTGTATACTTTCAAGACTTCAAATACAAACTCAAAACTGACAAAATCTAACTCTGTTGTTCTTTCTCCGATGTGATATTATTGTCACGAATTGGTAAGATGCATATCTTCGAAATGCCTCTTTGGTAACTTCCAGATTGCGTTCGAACAGTTACAACTCTGACATTACCATCTGACCCAGGGTGAATTTCTGACACTCTTCCGATTGCCCACTGTAATGGCGGTAAATTGTCCTCTTTAAGAACTACCATCGTTCCGACCTTGATATTATCTCGCTGCTTGGACCATTTTGTTCTGTTATGCAGATCAGACAAGTATTGAGTTGACCATCTTTTCCAAATACCTTGAGCAGTTTTCTCCATTCTGTGCAGAATGTTTAGGCGATTATCAGGCGTGTCTTCCCAGTTCTGCTCTGGGGGTGCGGTGAGCGATTTTTGAACTAAAAAGTGACCTGGTGTAAGCGCCTCGAAATTGTTCGGATCATTACTGCACGGAGTGAGCGGACGTGAATTTAAGACAGCCTCGATTTGGACAGTAACAGTTTGCAACTCTTCTAAACCAAATGTGCGGGAACCAAGTGCGCGTTTCAAGAGAGATTTGAATGATTTCACTGCAGACTCCCAAAGCCCGCCAAAATTGGGTGATCGAGCTGGGATAAACTTAAACTCAATTGCTTGGTTTACTGCATGTTTTATGACCGATTCTTGAAAGCTCTTTTCATTGAACAATTGAGCGAGTTCGTCCAATCTACGTTTAGCTCCAACAAAATTTCTGCCGTTATCGCACATGATCAAACTTGGCGTGCTTCTTCGGCCACAAAACCGTTTGAAAGTGGCAAGAAACCCATCTGTAGACAAATCTGACGCGACTTCAAGATGCACAGCTTTCGTAACCAGACACACATAAATGGCTACAAATACCTTCACCGGGCGACATCGACGTTGGGGGTAAGTGACAAGGAATGGGCCGCAGTAATCTACTCCCACACGTTGAAATACTGGGTTTTGTGTCACTCTTTCCGGGGGTAAATCAGCCATAAGCTGCTCTTGAATCTTGGGTCTAGCACGGAAACAACGTACGCAATTATGAATTACTGACCGAGCCAAACTGCCTGCATGAATTGGCCAAAACTTCTGACGAACTGTTGCGATTAAAAGCTGCTGTCCAGCGTGAAACAACTTCTGATGGTAATAAGACATGACTGATCTGGTAAGCGGATGTTTGTAGTCTAAGATAAACGGATGTTTTCTAGTTTCAGAGATTGCTGCATTCTCTAATCGACCACCGACACAAATTATTCCATTCATCATGCGTGGATTGAGAGACAGCAACTTTGAACTGGCTGAAATCTGACGGTTATTCGACAAATCTGCATATTCCTTCGGAAAACTTTCTTTTTGGGACAATCTGACTAAGCACTGAAGGGCTTCTTCTAACTCTGATGCTGACAAATATCCGACTTTTCTGTTACTGTTGTTACACTTTTGCGAATTGAAACGAAATCGCAAAAAGTACGCGGTCAACCGAATCGAATCTACAAGTGAGGCTCTCAATTCAAATATCTCATTGGTTGTCAAAGAATCAGTGACAGCAGTGACAGCTCCTCTCTCTTCGAGCATGGAACTGGGTATTTCTGGGCAAACTTGTGGAGGTTGAGGCCAATGCGATTCCTCCAATCGTAACCAACTGGGACCATGAAACCAAAGAGACTGATACTGTAACTGAGCGGGGGTCATTCCTCGCGATATGATATCCGCTGGGTTTTCTGTGCCTGCGACATGACTCCACACGCCCGACCGTGTAATATGCTGGATTTCGGACACCCGATTTGCCACAAAATTAGTCCATCTTGACGGTGAAGATGCAAGCCAACATTTGACTATCATCGAATCTGTCCAGAAAAACGATTTGAAAGAAGACAGCTCCGTGCCTTTCACGAGCTTCTCAAACAGGTGAGCAAGCAGTAATGCAGACGATAGCTCTAACCTTGGAATTGACTGACGTTTCTTCTTTTTCTGGAGATTCTCTAGAGGGGCAACTCGTGATTTTGAGGTCATCAATTGAACAACAGTTTCTCCCGATTCTGACACAGTTCTGACATAAATACAGGCCCCATAGGCCTTCTCTGACGCATCACAAAATCCATGTATTTGTAATGAACTGACATTTTTACTGACACCCACCCATCGTGGTACTGACACATTATCTAACCCAATCAAATTTCTTCTGTATTCATCCCAAGCGCTCTTTAAATCTTCGGTAAGCTCGTCATCCCATCCGCATTGTAGTTTCCAAAGTTCCTGAACGAAAATTTTTGCTTGAATAATCACAGGACCGACTAATCCTAATGGATCAAATAACTTGGAAACATCTGACAAAATTGACCTTTTTGTAATGGGTGCTGAAATCTTCCAACTTGGGGTACTAAACCGAAAAACATCTGACTCTGGTTCCCATAACAATCCCAAAGTTTTTACTGTCGAGCTTGATGAATCCAGCTCCAAAACCGAACGTTCATCTCGAAGATTTTCAGGGATTTTTAAGTGTATTTCTGAGCTGTTCGAAACGTATTTTCGTAAAGACATACCTGCTGAGTCCATGATTTCTGACATTTCTTTGACTAACTGTACACCTTCTTCGATACTGTCAACTCCAGCAAGCATATCATCGACGTAGAAACAACGACCCAAAATCTTCGACGCTAAGGGATAAGTTTTAGAACCCTGATCGGCTAGGACTTGCAAACACTTTGTTGCCAAGTAAGGCGCTGACGCTGTTCCGTAAGTTACTGTTAACAACTCGTAAGTGCGAAGGGGTTGATCGGTGGAGTCTCGCCAAAGAATTCTCTGCAATTTTTGGTCTGATTTCTGAACTTCGATCATACGGTACATTTTGGCAATATCTGCCACAATCGCAAACTGACACAATCTGAATCGCAATACAATATCAATCAGCTCATCTTGTACAACCGGGCCAACCATAAGCGCATCATTTAAAGAAACTCCTGTCGACGACTTACAGGAAGCGTCGAAAACCACCCGTAACTTTGTCGTGGTACTTTCGGGCTTAAGAACTGCGTGATGCGGCAAATAGTAGCAAACTTCATTCAACTGACTTGAGCTGTCGATAACTTCTGACATATGACCAAGACTCTGATACTCGTGAATAAATTCAGAATACAACCTTTTCAATTCAGAATCCATTGATAATCGTTTCTCCAAACTCAAAAATCGTTTCGTGGCGATAACTCTGGAATCTCCAATTCGATTCAAAAAACCTTCTTTTTTAGGCAAAGTTACAACAAACCTTCCTGACTCATCTCTGACAGTAGTATTCTTAAAAATCTCTTCACAAGCTGACTCTTCAATCGACTGAACGCTACGAACATGACATGTTTCGAGCTCCCAAAAACGTGTAAGCTGATCTTGAATATCACCGACTGAACAGACATAAACTTCTGACTGAGAAACTGAATTTTGATTATTGGGCAATCTTCCAGACACAATCCAACCAAAAACTGTATTCTGTAATGTGGGTCCGTTCTCTAACGGCTTCATTCTTCCATCTGACAATAAATCCATATAAAATTCGGCTCCAATTATAACATCAATTGGACCAGACTCATAAAACCCAGGATCTGCTAAACAGGCCGAACTCGGCAGCGTAAGGATCGAAGGATCAAAAGCAGCAGTAGGCAGATCAACTGTTAACCTTGGCAGTACAAAAAATTGCATCCATTCTTTAAACTGTGAAATTCTGGGGGATCTGGAACCAACTTCTGCGGAAACTAATTTCGTTGGAACCATTTGAGACGAGCCGATGCCTTGCACCGACAAAAACGTTGGGGTTTCATGGAACTTAAGCCGTCGAGAGAATTCACGTGTCATCAAACAATGCTGAGAACACGAATCTAGCAGCGCACGTGCCAGAAGTGTATTTCCAAAACGATCCTTGACTCGGATCATCGCCGTGGACAGTAAAACATTACGAGACGGTGTAAACGGAAGTGCTACGTAATTCTGACTTGTGGTGGCTTGTGCGTTGTCTGGATTTGTGTTTGTGATGTGTGAGTGGGTTTGTGCATGCTGTGTAGTGGTGTGCGCATGCTGTATTGGTCTTGAGTTGTGTTGTTGCTGTTGATTCATTGGCTGCGGTTGCGGTTGAAACGGTATTTGTTGCGCCGAACGCGTTTGACTCTGCTGTCGGTATTGTGCCGAAAACTGCGGCTGTGGAACGCAGGATCTAGAATGTAACATACTGTGGTGCTTCTGCTGACAATGATGGCAAGAACCTCGTTCACAATTTCGGTAGAAGTGGCCTGGCATCAAACAATTCCGACACAACTTGTTGCGAATGGCAGCATCCATTCGCTCGGGAACCTTCATCCGTTGAAATTTGCCACACTGGAACGGTGAGTGCCATGGATCTGCACAGAACGGACAACGTGAAACTGATCTGATGGTTGTATTACAAACTGTTGATCTCGTCTGACGGGCTTCGGATGGTGGATTTCTTGCAGAGGTGATTGATTGAAGAACTGAGCAGTGACCTTGCAAGAACAGTAGCAGCTCTTCGTACGTTGGGACCTCCTTAGACCCGTAATGCGTCTCCCATTGACGCAATGTTGCAGAATCTAGTCTAGAACACAACATGTAGACTAATATTGTGCTCCAAGACTCCGTTGGCTCTCCGATTTTCTGCAACATCATCAAGTTTTTCTCAAACTCGCTAATGAGGAAGTTCAGACCGTCGTAATTCTCCTTTTTGAGCGGTTCGAGGGCGAAAAGAGCGTCGAGATGAGCCTTCACAATCAACTTCTTATTTTCATAGCGAACTTGTAAAGTTTTCCAGGCGACGTCGTAGTTTGCCTCTGAAAGCTCAATGTTGTTGATTTCCTTCAGTGCATCACCCTGTAGAGAGGAACGAAGGTATGTAAACTTATCCATAGACGTCAGATGCTCGTTGTCATGGATAAGGCTTCGGAAAGAATCCCGGAATGTAATCCACTCTCTTATTTTTCCACTGAAGGACGGCAAACGTATCTCTGGTAGCTTTACTCTCGAAGTATTTCCTGACGCAGACTGACTCTGACTGTTGCTGGTTGTGTTTACACCTAAGGCATCCTTATCACCTTGGAGTCTAAGGAGGTCACCTCGGATGGCGAAGTATCGGTCATCGAATTGCTGTAGAACCTTGTCGTTTTCCTCTTCGCGTTGCTTGGCAATCTCTCCTTTGACTTCACTGTCAGCATCTTTCTGCTCTTTCTCATCCGCTTCATCCAGCAAAAGTTCAATTTTGCTCCGAATTTCAAAAAACTCACTGTACACAGTATCAATCACATGCAATCTCGAACTTAATTGACACCGATCACTATCAATCTGATAGGTTTGGATGAATCTATCCGTACCATCAAAAATAACATATAACTGCCGTTCACGTTTTAGCAAAGCCTTCAGCGTACTTTTAGACATTGCTACACTTTAAAAAATCTGACACTGCACCAAATATGTTACACTTCAATATTAATTCACTGACCGATAAATCAACTCGACGTTCCACAGTACCGCGACGAAACCGACAACTGGCAACCCTATTGACAGCAGCGAGAGGGAGGCAACCAATAAAAAACAACAAAGTGAAAATGTAGCGGCAGAATCCGAGACCAAATTACAGCGTACAAGGCTCACACCACATGCAACAAACCAAGACTTACTCACATGCAAAATCTTTATTATTTCTCTCAGGTAGGCCACATGCATCAAGCCACCAATCGTACACTTTACCGTTCTCGTAACAAACCAAAAAAACTTTCAGTTCCTCCTGAATCTGCTTCCAAAAAACTGCTCCCAGCTGATTGATTGCAATTTTCAATTGCACCGAAATCTGCGATGGCGTCGCGGCGTCGTCTCAGCAATAGCGATGGCGAATCCTGCGTCCAAAATGGTTCAGCTAGCAGGCAGTAACAATAGCTCGAACAGCTTCGGTATTCCGCGGTCCACGGGGCTTCCACAAATGTCCTGAATCTGGCTTCGAAGGACCAAAATGTTGGGGCAAAGCGCTTACCCAGTTGCACTACCGGTTCGGACACTTGTTCGGAATTCGCGGATTGCAAATTAAACACTTTGCACTTCGGTTTGAACGGATTCGCGACAATTTATTTTCGGGGCGATTTGTAGTCGACGGCGGTTTATGTTCAACTGTGCTGCTGCTTTTCCAGTCAGCTGTTTCGGTAGTCACACACTACCACACATACGCGACGGCATGACTGTCAAGCCGTGCGATGTTTTTTTTTATTGCTGGGGGTGTTCAAGCATTTTGAATGTCGATAAGTTTCCTACCTTTTCTAACAATAGAGTTCATTTATAGTTCATAATTATCATGGATTTTTAAAGGAGTTTAGATTCAGAAATCGGTTTCAGATTAGGAATTCAGAATTCTTATTCAGGGTTAAAATGCAGAATTCAGATGCGGAACTAAAATTCCAATTTCCCCAAAACGAAACACAAAACAGGTGAAAACCAATATTAAAAAATGAACTCATTTTCACGATTGTGTTTGTTGAAAATCTTAATTTAAATTTAATTTTTTTCAAAGATTCTAGATGATAATTTATTGTTGATAAAATAACTTGTAATTAATCTTCAGGTTCAGGAAAATACAGCTGGAAATATACTTTATTGGTTTGTTGTTAAACATTAATTTCATTGTAGATACTTAAAAAAAATATTTTAACTAAAATCTGAATGTATCGAGTTTAAAAGAGTTGAAAATAAATCTGATTTGAACCCCGAACAAGTTTTTCTTTCAAATGAAATCTTCAAGATCCTTCATTTATTTTAAAAAGCTTGAAAACCGAATACTTTAAGGCAGGGATGAGCAACACGCGGCCCTTGAGACATGTTTGTGCGGCCCGCGAAGCTTATCTCAAATTATATTTACATCATGTTTTTATTAGATTATTTATTATTTTATTAGAGATTTTATTATTTATCTTTTTATTAGATTGTTTATTATCATAAAGTAGCAGTCCCTACTGAACCAAAAACAATGTATTTATTACTTGATCAAATATGTACGTCGCTTATTTGCAGTTGCATTAGCCTCATAATCATTCAGATTGTTTACTTTTTTTGTAGGATTTCTTGACAAAAACAATATCTGTAGTTCTGTGATTCAACCCAAAAAGTTTGTAACGACTACTCAGAAAAACAGCATTTTTAGTGCCTATGTTTCAATAACCAATTTTGTTAAATTTTGGCGTCCTGAATTCAAAACATTTCACAGATTTTGTAAATCACTTCTGCTATCGGTGATATGGCGTGTGGAAATTTTAAAATTGATCAGTTTTTGGTGTAATCGATCTTTTATAACTGATAAACCAATAAACTTCATAATAACCAAAAGCTGATTTTGAATCAATTTATTATCCTTCATTCAATCAAGGTTTCACATATTGCCAAGATATTCTTGTAACAGAGATACAAGGCTTTAAAAAAATTGAATTCTACAATTTATAGATATTCCGAAAAATAAGATTACAACTTTTTCTGACCTCATTTCAGAAAGTTATTGAAAGTTGGATATTAAAGTTTTTAACTTTGTTGAAGACTGCGGAAGGATTTAACTTACGGTTCTAAAAATATAAAAGATTCAATTTAGTTTAACTTTTCTTTAAAGTTTCGTCAAAACTTACGTTTTTGCAGGTTTGGAAAAAAAGAACAATAAGAAAAATTCCTTAATTTTTTTTTCAGAATCAAAATTGCTCGCGATCTTTGGGAAGGTTGGTCATTGAGTCAATAAGTATTTGGTTTTTACAGTTTTGTCCAATAAGTATACAAATTGAATAACATATTTTAAACCTCTAATAAAAATTTATTTCGAAAACTATAGCTCACAAACAAAAACTCGTTGAATATTTGGATTCAGTGCCCCCGAATAAGTCAAAATCAATTCTAAGATTCCTTGCTCCTCGGAAAAATGTGAATTTCGTTGTTTTGCTCGTTGTGGTGCTATTTTAAGAAACTTCATTGGCAAATCATGCCAAACATCGATTGAACTGAGTCATTTTACTTGAAAACTAGCAATCCACATTACCAAAATCATAAGATTTTCATGTTTCAGCCTTATTAGACTTATCCCAGAGGTATTTAAATTAAATTACCTGAGAAAATAGATGAAATCTGAAAAAAAATCTAGAATTAAAAATTTAAACTGCAACATTGACAAACAAATCTGGATAAAAATCTGTGAAATTATGATTTTTTCATAATTTTTAAACCTTGCTCGATATCTCAATGCAATGAATTCATACGGAACTTCAAATTAAAAAATAATCCCCGTTTCTAGAAAAAATACTGAGGCTTCACGACAAAATTTATATAAATTGTTAACAAACTTTTCAAAAATGGGCACAGAAAAACATCGCTATGGTTAAGCGCCATGAACCTTTTAAATGGAAGTAATGACGAAAAATACCATCGCATTTGTTCGAACTAAAACAGGGCATTCTCAGAAAACGATTCAAATCTATTTACGAACCATAGAAAGACTTTCAACATTTTTAGTTTTTAATAAATAAAAGGGAAGAAAATTATTTCAAATCAATTCAAACATTATGGATCTCTAATCAAGATTAGTGATTATTCAATTTCGGCTAGTCTAATCACCTTATATTTAAAAAAATGTTTATGCAAGTACATGAATTCATTTTATTTATCCTTTTTCAATTTTATTTTTGGTAAAAATTTGTCTTTATAAAAAAAAAACGTAAAGTTTTGCAAACTATTTTTACCTTAATGTTGTTTTTAATGCGGCCCGCTGAAAGAATTTCATATCAAAAGCGGCCCGTTGCTTCAAAAGGTTGCTCACCCCTGCTTTAAAGCTTTATTTTCGAAAGTTATGATTTTAAATGAATAACTATTAATATAAAAGAACTTAAATCCAATTAATGAGATATTTTTAGTATCACTTTTTTATACCATGCTTCCTGTAGGTACGCACTTTTCGAGCAAGAAAGTTGTATGGAAAATTTTGTCACCAGTTTGAGGCAAGAAGAGGTAAGAAGAACTTCTTACGACCCTGGTCTCATGCAACAATGTCGATTTTTGGCAACTCAAAGTGAATACTTTATAGAATCGCTGTTGCTTTCTTTGGAAATTTTTTTAGTACTTTGAACTAAGAGTATGAAGGAAATGTTGAAGTGCAAATCAAAGAATGTGTAATTAAACTTCATCAGTCATTTTCTTAGAAACTTGACATATCTCATACGACCCTTTCAAAGTTCACTATATATAACTGTTGTGTTTCCTTGTTTTCATTGCAGTTTTGTTTTGATGGTTATTTGCGATTTTTTTGAAACATCTGGTGGCTTAGCAAACAAAAAAAAATCGCTACAAAATGGTCGTTGGGATTTTTGCCCAACTTAACTTGTTAACTTGTTACGTCTGCTCTCTGTGGTTTTGGTTTTGAATCGAATTTAATCATTTTTAATATCCATCTGAACTGCTTCGCTAAGTTTGGGTCTGGTACAGAATTTCATATTTAAATTTAAATGTGGTTTTAAATTAAATTAAATTTTTGGCTTGTGATATCGACAAATATTCTTTGTCGAAATTATTCACCTAAATTTTCAATTCGAAAAATACTTTTTTTGTTTTGCTTCCTGGATAAAACTATGGGATCTAGATCTTAATCGAAAAACTTATTTTAAAATATGAAGTTTAAGTCAATATTTTGATTCTGGATCGCCATATTTCACATTAAAATTTAATGATCTTAACCTGTACCTGTGACTAATTATAGTATTTTATCTGTGAATACTACATTTTTTGTTTAATCAAATTGCATCATTTGAACAGAGTTCATATTTTTTCATCGATACAGCATTCATCTTCACATTCTGGTTAAAAAAAACATATCTGGTTAAAAAAACATATAAAAAACATATTGTCAGTACCCCAAATTTCTTATAATTATTTACTTTCATCTCCCTTCATCTCATGATTACTTTTTTTTTTAAATAAAGAAATAAACGTTTAAAACATTTCTTTCCAAATACATTCGTAAAAGTTGTCTTGAAGCATTTAACCAATTTTGTTTTGCTGGCTCCTGACATCGGCCCCAGTGTGCCTCTTCGTTTCGTATTGCTGGTAAGTAATTTCACACAGGAAGTGAAAAATATGTCTACCATGGTTGACATCCATCTTTTCATCCCATTCAATCAGTCAAACGGGAGCAGCACAACAGGAGCAAGCAAAAAAGTTGCTAGTGCAACATACACATAGATGAAGATAGCCGAAGAAAAGATGCTGGAAAATAGACGGACGATATTGCTATTGATATTCGCCGGAGCATCTCGGAACCAAATGATAGTCATTGCATCCTGAAATTGCATCCTTTTTGTGTGCAGTAATGGATGGCTAGAATTTCTCCCTTTTCTCGAAATCCTCACACAATTCTCCTTGGGCTAGAAAGTGTGGAAAATATGCAATACAATATTTTCTCGTTTCTACTTTGGTGCTGGCTAAGTATTCGTCTCTGGATCGAAGGCAGGTATCTGGCATTCTAGAGCCATCTTCCTCAGAAAATTGTCATTTCTTGTTGAAAACTTTTGCCTGCCTGCCTGTTTGCCTTGTGGAAGGCTGAGCCGAGAAGCTCTCGATGACCATTTTTAGAAATATGACCCCTTTCGGGAAAATGCAGTCTGTAAGTGAGGGCTGAAAGCTCCTGATCTTCGACAAAAAAGCGATGCCTATCGTTGACGACCGAATAGCCAATAACGGGGAAACGTGCCAATTGGATATTATGTTTCACTATTTTTGTTTTTTTTATGCTGTTTGCTAAAAGTTACGGAAACATGCATCATTGGGTGGACCTACAAATGGCGAACGTGCCATCCCGGTGGTGTTTGGTATCGTTCGATTTCCAGGAGAAAAGGGTATGAAATCGAAAAAAAAACGCAAAAATTGTGATTCAAAATGAAGCCCAACACCAGATTAATGTAAGCTTCAAATGTCATCATATAAATAATTAACTTCCTAGGAAAACTTTAAACCAGCTTTAGGGAAATCAGTGGTTGATGTACATTTTTGAAAGCTTTCCAGTCCTTCTTTTTCGGCTGTGCCAAAACCCACAAAAAATGGCGGCACAAAAGATGGTCTTTTTACGACAGCAAAGGACCCTCACTATTCATTGGGATTTTTCTTTTCCTTCTTCCTTCGCTCTACTCTGTGCCCCATCAGGTGATGAGGATTTGCTCGCTTTTGAAGTAGACTGTCCCATCCGATGGACAATTTTTTTGCTCTTTTCTCCGTGGTGAGTAAGTAAGAAGGTCCTTAGTTGAATTTATGATGAGGACAATTTATTATCGAGGATATTGATGGCGAAGATGCTTACAACCGCACGAAAGTACAGAAAAAAAACACACTGGAAAATAGGAAGAAAACAAATGAACAAGAGAATTACACTAACTTGACATGATACTTTGGTTGCGCTTTAGCGAACTGAACTGACAATGTTCAAAAAGCCAACCAGCCAGGGATTGCATCATCATCATCATCATCAGCAGCATCATCATCGTTGTCGCCATCAGCAGCGGGATGCCTTTCTTACTCAGCCTGACCATATCCGGAGATGGAAGCGAAATCTGTAATTTATATTCGTCTAGTCCAGAATGAAGGACGATCATGTTTAACAGCGAAATGTTTGCTTTCCGGCTAAATGATGGTATTTTTTCATTCCTGGAAAGTTGCCAGTGATTTAAACGGGGAAGGAAGATTTTCTTATCGCAGCTGTAATCGATGCGATGTGAAAATTTTGATTCTGAATTATCGAGTCCATCAGTCATCATGCTGACAGATTTATTACAAAAGCTCAAAAAGCTGAAGACTGACAAAAGGATAAACGTTAGTATCAGCAGAAGTACGATAAGCAAAGAAAAATTATCAGATTTCAATGCTGACCACAAGAATAAAAACATCATTTTCAATCATTTAGTTTAGTTTTTTTTTACAAACATGATTTTTTTTTAAACATAGTTCAATAATTTATTGCATTCCGATTTCATGAAAATGTATCTCCATAAGAAAAAAAAAAGATGCTGAGCATCGGTTCTTGCTCGCAATCATCGCATTTTCTCAAAAAGAAGGGGTTCAGGAGTGCCCTTTCCCCCATTCCAAGGAAATTTTTTCTATGTAAAATTTCCAGTTCAAGAAATGAATTCACCGTAGTAACGTGGAATAACTTGATCCCAAAAGGGGTTTCAAAATAAGTGTTAAAAAACTCCGGTGGAATTTAGTAGGTACTAAATCACTCTGGGCCTAAGACATTTCATGCCACAACACTATATGACGTTCACGAATCAATTCTTATTTTTAATTGTCAATTTCAATATGCAATTTAAAAATCTTTTTGTATTGAAACTTAAATCTTGACAAACAAAAACCCTACCTCGTCTTTAAAATTGGTTTTTATTAAGAAGGGTATCGAAACAAGTTCACCTTTAACTTTATTTCTTATCACTTTTATAATAAAAAAAAAACGATTTTTCATCACAATTTTTGTTCAGATACAAAGTATTATTCAGGAAACCAATTTTTGTCACAATTTGATTTTTTGTTTTTTGTTCTTCAACTTCACATTCAAAAGAATTTTTAAAAATTGCACCAGGCCAAAAAATTTTCATTTATCTGAGGTGCAATGAATTTAAGAGCTAATTTAGATCAATTTTCGTGCCCTGAAGCTTTTGAAAGTAGGTAAAAATTATTGAAGAATTTCTTTTCTCTTTTCTGACAAAACTTTAAAAATTTCAAAAAATTAAAAATTATAATTTTTTTTCAAGATCTCAAGTAACTTTGACATCTGCGACATAAAAGTTCTCTATTTGTTAATATTCTCCAATTCGGGGAAATCAAAAGAAATTAAAATTTTTTTAAATAAAAAAAATCATTTCAGATATTTTTCAAAACAAAAATTGAGTCTTCTTGCAGAATTCAGCAAATTTCAGTAATGTTAGAAAAACTTGTCTCTGTAAATGATAAAAAACTGTAGAATTTTAATTATTAGATCACGGGCTTCCGTCATCATCATCGTTAACAAAATATTATTACTAATTTAAATAAAAAATTTAGATTAGGTTTTTTCTTTCATGTGAATTTTTTAGTTAATTAGTTATTAATGATTTTTTGAAATCAAAACTGATTCCCTTTAATCTTATAAACTTCAGTTAACCAAAACGAGAGGAATGTGAAAAAAATGTGACGAAAGATTTGGGTTCAATACGCAAAAATCTTCCAAATCAATCATTAAATCATGATCACCAAAAATTTAACTTTTTCATCTTCCGTTTAATTTATGAAGAGTTCAATCACCGCAAGTTGTTGTTTGGCAATTTAATTTATCGACCTTATCAGAAAAAGTTACATTATTTAGAAGGTAAGTACATTTTAAGATTATGAAAATTACAAACGAAAAGAAAGGTAGGAGGAATGAATAGATATTTAAAATGAGTGGCTAGAATTTGAGTAAAAGCATTTTTATCACATGTCATCAATTTGTTTCTAAGTGAACGAATTTTCATTTTCATAATCTGAAAATGTTCTTACTAAACCGTCAAAACTTTTACCGACAAGTCCGATGAATTGAATTTACATTTTATTTCCATTTTCAAATAAATTCACGGAATTTTAAAGTCGAACCAATGGATTTTTAATTTTTTCTAAAAAAGTTTCCCATTGTCAATTGATTCAAACTTTGCATTTTTGTGTTCTGCAAACACAATTTTCTTGGAAGCCTCAATATCTTAGTTTTCAATAACTTTTGGAGCCTTTTAAATTGATAACTGGATGAATTTGAATATAAAAATGAATTTTGTTTCTGAACACTGACACTCTTGAAATAAAATTGAGAATTTTCGTGTTTATCAAATTTATATTTTCTTTCAGAAAATATACATTTGAAATCGTGATTTTAAATAATTACTTATTTAAAGTAAAGCAGAGGAATTTTTCAACCCTTGAATTAAAAATTAAGTAAAAAAAATGTAAGTTATGTAATATTTTAAATAATAAACAATTTTAAAAATTCTGCTTGACAATTTTCAATCACAATAAATAACTGAGCTGGCTCAAATCCATTTTTGATTCCAGATTTGATTTCCAAAAAAGCAAGCAAGGTATTTCACACGATTCTCAAAATTTTAAATTCAAAATCAAATTATTTAAGTAGAGTAAGGTTATTCAAGAATAACAAGCAAGACTAAAAACTAATGCGCAAACCTCAAAAACCCATCCAAAGTTCAAATTTTGCTACAATTTTTCGATATTTTCTCACTTGTTCATATTTAGACATTAAATTTAATGAATCCAAATTCCCATAACCAAAGTTGTATTGCTATTTCCATTTTTTGGATTCTGTATCCAGTTAAGGATTCTTAATTTTAAGTTCGAATAATCATAAGAACTATGTTGCTTTGAAATCCTGGTTGAAATTTGGTTTAGCATTTCGTATCAAATGTGAAAAATGCTTTTTGAAAATCATATGCATTTTTAATATTTTTGAAATATTTCTCCGAATATGAAAAAAAGGAGAAATTTCTTACTAAATTCGAATTCGAAGTTCTTAAGAATTAAATTAGCACAAAATTCAAACAATTTTAGCTTCTGAATAACGATCCAAAATTAAAAACTGATTCAGATTTATTATTTGAAACTAAAATTTTAATTCAGGTTCACAATACAGATGAAAAATAAATAATTAAATTAACAAATTTTGATTCTTCCAGAATTACAGAATTTAAATATTAAATTCATGAATGAGGGCTCTGAACTTGGCTCATGAAATTATTATCCAGAATTATGATTCGGAAATCGTATTTATTTGTTTGTAGATTTCTGAAATCGAATTGATATTCGGAAACAGTATCACTGTCCAATGATTGAATTTAGGTTCAGAATTTAGATTCAGAATGCAGATTTCGAGAGAAATTGACCTTAATTGGTTGAAATCCTATAAAAAATAAAAAGAAGAAGGCAGGTTCAATGTTCAGAAAAAGATTTAGCTTGCCAAAGAGATTTACAATCAACATTAAATTATTGAGTAATTTTAGGGATCATGGACTTAAAACTTTGCTTGTCAATTAAATTTCCAGTTTTCAAATTAAAAAAAAAACATTGTTTTAAGCACACAGTTGAACTGGAAATGATAAATATAAAGTTAATTAAATAATTTTTTATTTATGAGAAAACCTCAATTTGTTCTGAAAAAGTCACCACCGGATTTTCATTATGGAAAGATTAAAATCTTTGAATTTCCAAAAGAGTTTAGAAGATTGGGCTTGTTCGATTTGAGAACAAAGAAGACTCCTGAAAAAAATTTAATTCATGATCAAATTATATAAGTTTTATCAACCAGACTCATAAATAAATTCAAAGATTTTAACCATCGATGAAAGCTAATTCCATTTTGTGTCACTGAATTATTAAAATTTAGTTCACTTCTTAGGTTTGAAACCAATTTTCCAAGGCTACGATTCAATACGAAAATAATTTATTTTTTTTTTTTAATTCAATCATTTATTTTTCTTTTGAAGGCTCATTTGCAGTAAAGCCTAAGGAGCCGAGTGATATTTTACATCTTTCAGATGGGAAACCTTTTCTTGGTTAACGATTCGATCCACTCTTCCATTTATCGCCAACCTCCAATAAGACCGCTTCTAACGCTAGGCGTTCCAACTTGCCGTGGAAAGCTGTCCTCGATCGGCTGATGTTGCACAGTGGGAACCATCGATGAAGCTCGTAGAACAAAGCTTAAGCAATCGTACAAACGCAAGCAAACAAGATTTGACAGGAAAGAAAGTAGGAAAGGATGAGGAAAGGTTTGTTCAATAGGAATTTACTTTTTGATAATATAGATGCTGAAGTTCCAGAGTTGAAGAAATTGTTTTGTGGATTTCCTTCAATCGACGACCTGAATTGCGTCAGAAATGCTCATCACAACTGAATTTTGCTTGATTTTATGAAATCGTACAATAGCTTCATGTACTCAAGGTCCTGTCGGGCCAAAATATCCCGAATTGGTGTATCCGTATTTTTCCCATAATGTGGGAGGGAAGCTAAAAACTTCGATCTGGCATTCATATGTTGAGGACAAACCCACACGACATGGTCGATGTCGTCATAAGAATTTCCACAACCGCAAATGTTTGTGTCCGACATATTTATACGAAAATGATGTACATTTGATCTATAATGATTCGACATAATCCGAGACATCACGCGGATAAAATCTCTTGTCAAGTCCAATCCCTTGAACCAAGCTTTTGTTTTAACTTTAGGGTGAATTGAATAATGAAACCTTCCTTTTTCGCTTTCGTCCCATGAACTCTGCCATTCGCTCATAGCCATTTCATTGGCGATTGCGAAGTACTCGTGGTATGCAATAAAACGTTCAAAAATGGTACCATGTGTTGCTCCTTTTTTTGCCAATTCATCGGCAAGTTCGTTCCCAGGAATGAAACAATGTGCGGGAACCCATACTAGCGAGATCTTGAACAGCTTTAACCCTAGATCTGTCAGCCTTTTCCGTATCTGTAGAACGAAATACGCTTGACGGTTCACAAAATTGATGTTCTTAATGGATTCGATCGAACTAAGACTGTCAGTGAATATAAAAAAGTGATTCGCTGGCAACTCTTCGATAAGCTCCAGAGCTCGATTGATTGCAGCTAACTCAGCAACATATACTGAAGCTGGCTCCGCAAGTTTGTGGAATTCGTTATACATAGTATTCACAATCCCGAATCCGATTCCTCCATCAATGCTTGAGCCATCAGTGTAGAACATGTAACGTGGATCGATTTGACTGTATTTATTACTAAATAGACCGGGTATGACTGATCGTTTCATGTGTTCTGGTATATTATTAATTTCATTTCTCATAGAAAGGTCAAAGAAAACGTGCTCTCTTTCCGTAGCTATGGTATTACTATGATCAGTGTAATCGAATGGTGTTATGTTTAATGTCAAAAATCTGTGATAAACTCTAACAAACCTTGATTGCTGTTTGAAGCCAAGCAATTTTTCAAAGTTGTTTATAATTTGAATGTTTTTAATTTTTGAACGGATCAGAAACCTTAAAGAAAGCTCAAGAAATCGACATTTCAGGGGAAGTACTCCTGCCAATACCTCCAAACTTTTCACATGCGTTGAATGCATACTGCCAAGTGATATACGAATGCATTTGTATTGAATCCTCTCCAATTTTTTTAAGTGCGTTTCAGCAGCATCTTTAAAGCAAAAACTACCATATTCTATAACTGATAACACAGTGGTTTTGAACAAACGAATCAAAGATTCGGGATGTGCTCCCCACCATGTCCCAGTTATAGTTCTTAAGAAGTTTATTCTCGGTTGACATTTCTGGTTTAAATAATCAATATGGGTTCTCCATTTGCATTTGGAGTCGAAGTAGACTCCAAGATATTTATGAGAGAATGCTTGAGTTACAACCTCGCCCAAGAGATAAAGTTTAAGTGAAGATGGTTTATGTTTCCGAGAAAAAACCACTAGTTTGGTTTTTTCTGCAGAAAATTCAATGCCGAGTTGCCATGCCCAGTTGGAAAGACAATTCAGAGTATCTTGAAGGGGCGTTTGCATATCTTTTGATCCAATTATTGAAACAACAGCATCGTTAGCTAGTTGCAAAAGTTTACAAGATCCTTTGATACAATCATCGATGTTACTAATGTACATATTGTAAAGGAAAGGGCTAAGGCATGAACCCTGTGGGACACCCATGTAACTTGTTCGGCTTATATTTGATGTTCCATAGTTAAAGTGCATACACTTTTCAGAAAGTAAATTAGTTAGAAAGTTGTTAAGTCTTGGAGAGAGACCACATTGATTCAGCTTCTCAGAAAGAACAGATATTGCAACATTGTCAAAAGCGCCTTTGATATCTAAGAAAACCGAAGCCATTTCTTTTTTGCTTTCGAATGCTATCTGTGCCTCTGTTGTCAATAAACCTAGGCAATCTAGAGTACCTTTACCTCTACGAAACCCGAATTGAGTGGGTGATAGGAGTTTATTGATTTCAGCCCAGGCATTCAATCTATTCAAGATCATTTTCTCCATAAGCTTCCTTAAACAAGAGAGCATTGAAATTGGTCGATAGGAGTTATGATCCGAAGCGGGTTTACCAGGTTTCTGAATCGCTATCATTTTAACTTGCCTCCATTCCGTTGGAACGAGGTTTTGTTCTAAAAGCCTGTTAAATAATTTCAGCACGCGTTTCTTGGCAATATCTGGCAAATTTTTCAGTAAACTGAATTTAATTCCATCTAGTCCAGGAGAGCTGTTATTACACGAGAATAATGCTATCGAGAATTCAATAATTGAAAACTCAGAATCTCTTACGTCATCAACTGAATCGTATAACCTCATGCTAGGTTGAACTGAGTCTGGGCAAACTTTTTTAACAAAGTGATGGGCCCACCTCTCCGAATGTTCAACTGCATTATTTGGAAGTGGAACGTGATTTCGTAAGTTCCTTGCCGTTCTCCAAAGCGTGCTCATTGCTGTATCTGGCGTCAAACCTTCAACAAAATGTCTCCAATAACCCTGTTTTTTATTAGAACATACACGTTTGAGTCGACGTTCCAGAGCTTGATATCGATTGAAATCTACTATGGAGCCATACTTCCGGAATATCCTAAAGGCTTCGGTTTTAGATTTATAAATATCGGTACATTCATTATCCCACCAAGGTGCAGATGGTCTTCTCTTTACTGTGGAACGCAAAGGTTTTGTTTGAGCTTGCACTGCGCTATCATAAATAGAAGAAGCGAGGAAAGTATACTCATCGAAAGGACCCATTTCACCTACCCCATTCAATCGCTCAGAAACACACTCCGTGTATTTCTTCCAATCGATGTTACGTGTTAGATCATACGCTGTCTCAGTTGGACTGTCCCGTTGAGTTTGTTTATGGATTACGACCAGTATCGGTAAATGATCACTTCCATGAGGATCTTGTAATACTTCCCAGGTACAATCTAGAGCTAAGGTTGTCGAGCAGAGTGAAAGGTCTATTCGACTAGGTCTATTCGGAGGTTTCGGTATTCTCGTTATCTCACCAGTATTTAAAATTGTCATATGATAAGTGTCACAAATATCATATATCAGATAAGCTCTAGAATCATCCTCTGCTTCGCCCCATTCTGTGCCATGAGAATTAAAGTCCCCAAGAAGAAGCCTTGGTTCAGGCAGTGATTCAATAACATCAGAAAACTGTTTTTTAGAAATACTTGCACTGGGGCTAATGTAAACGGATGCTATGCAAAAGTCTTCCCCTCTGATTTGGACTTGACACGCAACAACTTCTAAACCGGGAAAAAATGGAACCTGAGCTCTATAAAAGGTATGTTGCGACTTTATACAAATTAATACGCCACCATAAGAATCTGCTCTATCTAACCTAACGATGTTAAACCCTCGAATGTTGACTTTTGTCTCACGAGAAAGCCATGTTTCTGAGAGAGCAAATGCGTCGCAGTCAAGGTTTGCTATAAGATGTTGGAATGAGTCGCAACGGGGCATAAAACTCCTGCAATTCCATTGAAGAATTTTTATTCCCGGTATAGATGTTCTTTGATTAAGCATTAAAATCAATTATCTCGCTTAAAAGTGGCCACTTCGAAGCGATACACGTGCAAATTGTTTGCACTAAGGGAAACAGGTGTTTAAAAATTCTAGTGATAGAATCTGGAAGATCAAAAAACTCTGATATCAACTCAATCAAAGACGAAAGAGTTATAAGCTCAGTCGAATTTGAAGGTGAAGAAGGAATGGATTGGGGGAATCTGGATGAGGTTTTCTGGAGTTTTGAAGAAGAAAAATCAGGGGTTGGAAATTCTTTGTTGTATCGAGGATTATTGTAAGTTGGGGGAATAGTTTGGTTAGATGGAAGTCTGTTGGTTTTATCATTTAGATTTCGGGTAATCTTTTTGGGGACCACATTTTTGGAAATTATTTTTCTCTTCTGAGCTCGTTGTCTTTCCTGGGAAATATAATTGTCCTCTACTGATCCTGCGCTATCCTCCTCGCCTGAGTCATCGGTTAAAACCTCGTAACGATTTTGCTCTGCGGTTTTAACGATATCTGCAAACGATCGTTTGGAACGTTTCATCAAGCTTTGTTTAAGCTTGGTAGAACGTTCCAAATACTTGGGGCATTCCACCAGAACATGTTGACTCCCTCCACAGTGGAAACATTTGTCAGTTAATTGATCACATTGGTTATTCTCATGATGTCCACCGCACTTTGAGCATTTAGGTTTATTACTACAATGGCTCGCTGTATGTCCAAGCTGCTGACAGTTTGAGCAGTTCATTACTTTTGGTCGAAACAAACGAACTGGTAAGCGCAGTTTTCCGACCATAATGAAATCCGGTAGAGCTGAACCTTTGAAAGTCAAGCGAAATGATGATGAAGGTATAAATGATCTCTTTTCCCCTTCCATATTTACTGTGTGCAATTGTCGGTATTCAATAACATCGATAGATGGAAGCCCTGGTTTTCGGAAGAAACCTTTAACACCCACAAGATCTTCCATGCTAAGAGAATCCTCTGTCACCACTCCGTCAATTTCAACAATATGAGCAGGGATCCAAACACGATAAATTGAAGAAAATAAAGTGTCCATAACAATGCTGTTAGCACTTTTGGCATTGTTAACGACAACAGCAATTTTGTTGTTATTAATTCGTCGAACTGTTTCTATACCCGTGTGACGTCTATCCAAATCTTTGGCAATTTTAATACGGTTCAACATGTTTCCCGCTTTTGGACGAAAGTAAACCACATATTTTTTACCCTCGCCAAGAGGATACTGACGAATGCGCGGTGTTTTATTGTCGCAGGTTTCTACAAATGAAGATAGATTTTCTTTCGATGATTTTTGCCCTAAAGGACCCATAAGGTTTTGGTTCGCTTTTGGATAAGCTCCCAAAGAAATAGATATTTGTGAGGCACCTTTTTCTACAAGCTGCGGACCTGCAAAAAGCAACGGTGAATGAGCATTCCTTTCATAACGGTTTCTTTTCCGGCTTTTAACCGGGATGAAGCAACCGTTCACAGAGTCAGAAGACTCAGGAAGATCCGGAACCTCTTCATCGCTGGCTAGGGCTGATGAAGAGGCTGAAAAAGCAACATCTTCTAGCTCCTTCCCTTCAACATCCATATTTGGCCAACCGGCGAAAATATTCGCCAGTTCGCAATCACAAAATTAATACCAATTGTTATAGCGGGAAACAAAGAAAAAAGAAGAACAGGGAAATGGAAAAATGAAATGTTAACTTACGATTGCAACGATTACCTTCACGTAATCGTCCTCGAGTTGGGTTGGGTTCGGATGGATCGTACACGCACTTCGTTCTCGGATTGGATTCGGGAAGGTCTTTCCCGCTGCCCACTCGTGGGAGCCGCAAGTCCAACGGCCGTACTTCCAGGGTACCAGAACCAGTTGGGAGTCGGATGTTTCGTACCACGTTGATTCCTTGGTTGCCCGGTAATAAATCGGGCTAATCACCTTGGCTTGCCCCAAGCGGCACCGACGGCCCACAAAACCGGATGATTGGAGCTGCTAGGGAACTAGTTATTTCCGATACTTTTTCAGTTACGTATGAATTTTCAACGTTTTTACTTCTCGTTATAGGGAGAAAAAATCGGACGAAAATTAGAGACGTGATGTCAGTTCAACGCAAGCCTACTAAGTGACGAAAATAATTTGTTTTAATTTTTTTAATCGTGCATTATTGGGCAAAAAATCAGATATTAAAATCAGTCATCGAACCCCCCCTCATTAGTCGGTTTTTCCTACGGCCCTGACCAAGCGTAGCTCGGCCAAACATTCATTCGGTAGGACCAAATTTTTTGTTGTTATAATTCTCTCGGCTAAACATCCTTCGGTAAATTTTCCTTCAGCCTTCGGCAAAATGACTGGGCCGCATTGAATTTGATAAAAATCTTTTGGGATTTTCCATCTTACTCAGATTCAACATGCAGAAAAAAATTGTTTTCGGACTCCATATGCCGATTCAATGTTTTTTTTTTTATTTAAACTAACAATGAAGCAGAAGGTCAAATGATATTTTCTTCAAATATATTCTACATATAAACAGTTAAACCAATATAATCGCTAGCCAAGTATTCAATAAATAAAAACCCTTCCCATATCCCGAAATGAAAATCGAATCCCGAAATTTCGGAGTGACGTCAAAAATTCATAAGCATGAAATATGCTGATATTTGATCTCTTTCCGGGGGCGGACAACCAAAACCAACTGCAGTCAACTAAAAGTTGATATATCTGATCCTTACGAACGATTGACAAACAAAACGAGCAACCAAATGTCGTTCAATTCATACCATTGCACCATTGTTGACGCTCACCCACAGCTATGTATTAAGGTAATATTGACTGACCCACATTTATTCTGGCATTTTCAATCAATCTCGTGACTCCCTTCTTCCCTTGTCGTCTTCGTCGGTGTCCCCATCATCTTTATCAGGAGTTGTGGAGCCATTTTATGTATTTAATTGCTGTGTATGTAAATTAACCACTTCCTCGCTGAAACCGAAATTGACACCCCGGAGGCCAAAAATAAACTAAATAGTGGTACAGTTTTAGGCAAATTAATAGCAAGAGTCAGTTCAAACTAATCTTTAAGCAATGAGAAAAATCAGGTTTTCAATTGAGATTTGTTGATGGTTAAAATAATTTTCTTCTTTAGACATGATATCGAAATGTTGAGGATTTTTTTCAAACTTTTAAAAACAGGCACATTGCTGTTAGCTGAGTCACGATTTGAACCACTGAACCGGAAATGCATTGCGCTGAAGAATGGATGGCCTTACACGTGTACGCACGTGTGTGTACTTTGGAAAATGTGTATGCGTACCTGTGCGTGTGATCCCTACGAATGGGTTCGTGTGAAAGTGCGGTCAGTTGGTCCCGAAGTGGCAAAAGTTCATCAATAATTATTGTCATTAAAGTTGCACCGGCCCGTTGAATGTGTGTGTGTATGGGTGCGTTTGTGTGTTCCATGTCCCATGAAGTGGATTTACGACTGATGGAGCGCCAGGTGATTGATTATTCGGTGGCTTTTCTGTCTAAAAGGGCGCGCACCGAAAGGGCGTCCACCATCAGAAATCGCTCCGGAGATCGAATCTCGGACAGCTTCGCCTCACGGTTTCTTCACGCCTTGGCCACCATTCGATGATTGAAGGTAAGTATTGGAAAACCGGAGCTGATTCATTTCCATTGTAAACGACTACCCACCTAGTGACTGTCGTTGGTGGCTAATGAGAAAATGGCCGCCGGTGTAATTATGCAGGTCCGGTTGATTGAGCTGAACGGCCATGTGTCACCTTTGTGGCAGTTATTGACGTAACAGGTGCAGACATCGCGGCCGCTGTCGTTTGGCCTCTTTCGGTCAGATTTATCCGGGAAGAGACAAGGAAAGGATCTAGGGAATGAAAGCAACAGACGAAGGACTGGTTGATTAATAATGCGATTAATTGAGAGGAATTGGTTTCGGCGGAAGCTCGCCATTTGCCTTCCAGATGTGTCGATCCAACCGGTTGAAGTACATTTGTCTAGCTGAAACAGCCACAACAGCTCAAACTCAAGACTCCTAGAGTGTCTCTATCAATAATACAAGATTAGGAATCTGATTGCGTTTCCTGTTCGGTTGTCGTTACTTGATTGCTGGACCGGCAATAATATGCAGACATTTACGACGATTCCGAGATGGATGATGACATTAAGCTATAAATTCAAATGACTCAATAACACTTGATTAAGTTAGCTGTGTTTGCTATTCGGAAAGTTTCATAAACTATCTCAGCATGTAATTCCTACGTTCAATGTGTTGGTATAATTATAAAATTCCATCCTGACGTGAATTCATTTTCCGGACTTTTCAGAATCGTTATCATTCTAGAAAAAATGAAGAAGTAGTTGGAAACGGCCGCCCATAGGGGGGGGGTGTTAAGGTAGGAGGGGGGGGGGTTCAGCTTACAATAAAAAGAATTCCAAAAATACACAATAAATTCGGTAATGGATTTCTAGCATTTTTTTTCATACATATTATCACACAAACTCAACAAATAATGAATTTGAAGAATAAAAAAAAATCAAAACTTCCAAAACAACACAATAAAAGTTTCAAATCAGTGATATGAACAAGAAATTTGCTTGTTTCAAAAAGTGAAATAAAAATAACCAAAACATAAATAAAAAAATATTTTAAAATAAAAACTTAACCAAGTGAAAAATTAACCATGATCAAATGTAAAGGAAATTTAATAATTATTTTTATTTATTACTCATCTTAATTTACATTTCTTTTTTTATTTTCAGCTGAAGGGTTGATTGATAAATTCCGTTTGAGTGTTTTGAATTTAAGAGAAAATTGATCGCGATTTGAAATGTGATTTTTTTTATTGGGATAAAAATTAAAGGTTTATGTTTTTAGACAATCAAGTTTAAATAAATTTGAAAATTGAAAAAAACTGTACTACCAAATTCGGTAAATGTATATGAAAATCAAAATAAAATATGAAAATTAAAAAGACAAGTTTTTAACCATTCAAGAAGGATTATTTTACAATAACAACGTCTTACCATTTGAAAAGCTTATTTACAGATTTCAATTGATAATTTAAGGGAGACGTATTTTGGTTCTTATGTCAATGATGATTTGGTAGATTTTGACGTCCGGAACTAGAATCTTTCGTCAAATTTTTACTTTCAAATTTGGTTTCGGAGATATGGGGATTTAAATGTGTCAGTTTTATGTTAAATCAATCTTCAATAATTGATTAACTATCAAACATACATATGAGAAAAAAATCTTAGTTGGACTAAGTTTTTCATACTTCAATCAATTGAGGAAAAATATTTTGATGAGCATGATGCTTGATCTAAAAGGGTAAAATTCAACAGTTTTTAAAAATTTAGAAAAATATAATTAATTATGGGAGAGTGGGGAATCATGGGCCACTTTTTTTCGTTGTTCCATAACTTCTTTGTTATAAAAGATAAAATGAAAATAAAAAATGATATGGTTTTCTACATTTTCAAGGTATCATAAGGTATTTTTTTTTTAATTTTCAATAATTTATTTTCCCCAAATTCTGACTGTTTGAAAAAAGCAATATTTTTTGGATTTTGAAAAGTGGTGGGGAATCGTGGGCCACCAAATCCAAATTGACCAAATGGCATGCAAAGTGTATGAGTTGACCGAAAACTGTGATTTCCTAATTCATTTCGATATTTTAAAGCAATTTCAGATGATGAAATAAAAAAGAGAGCTGTGTATGATCGCATAGATTCCAAAACCTGTCTCGCAAACGTTTTGGCAGAATTTCTTATATAGGATGGACAAAATATTTTTCATAACTCTTCATTTGGCATAAGAAAACATTACAGATAGGAAAAACGTATTTTAAGTTCTAAATATGTTTAAAAACATAAAAATATAGGTGAATCAAGATGTGTGGCCCACAATTCCCCACAAGCTTTGATTTGCAAATTGGTTGCGTTTGTGTGACTTATTGATGTTTCATCAAAAATTCATTTTCCGCGTGAAAGATCATGAAAAAACTAAGATCATAAGCGTATGAGCATATTTTTGTTATGAACTTTAGGTTCCCCATCGATGAAATAGCAGGTGTTTTTTAAATTATGTAAGTAAATTTTTCTAACTATTTTTAGCTTTATAAATAAAATAAGCATATGATGCGTATTTCAGTCAACAACATATAGGAATATATGCTCACGCAAAGCGACGACGATGACAGATGGATTGAGATTTTTATCTCAACACACATCTGAGATATTAAAAGTGGCCCACGTTTCCCCATGGCCCACGATACCCCACTCTCCCCTACAAGTTTTTTGACAATACTGCAAAATGTTGAAAAATGTTTTATTTCATTTAACAAATTTGTTGTAACTTGCAGAACTTGCAGTTTTATGCTTTAAATATATATTGAATTCAATTTGGTTTAAAAGTTCGTAAAATAAGAAGAAGAAAACATCTGTAACATTCATCTTGAAATTTTTCTTTTAGAATATGTTATTATGTATTATGATTTGAACGAAAAAATATAGTAATCAAGATTTCACACATGCTTATCTTATTATAAGTACCAAAATTTCCAAAGACGGCAGTGTTTAATATTTATTTGGTTTTCAAAATTGGATCAAAATATATAAAGTTCACAAAAAATATTGAAGACCAAACTGACCGAAACAAAAATCACCCCATCAAATCGAATTTATCCAGGCTGAAGAATCGATCGCCAAAATCGAACATCTGAACCGAAATTGTCAAAATTGTCAAAATTGTCAAAATTGTCAAAATTGTCAAAATTGTCAAAATTGTCAAAATTGTCAAAATTGTCAAAATTGTCAAAATTGTCAAAATTGTCAAAATTGTCAAAATTGTCAAAATTGTCAAAATTGTCAAAATTGTCAAAATTGTCAAAATTGTCAAAATTGTCAAAATTGTCAAAATTGTCAAAATTGTCAAAATTGTCAAAATTGTCAAAATTGTCAAAATTGTCAAAATTGTCAAAATTGTCAAAATTGTCAAAATTGTCAAAATTGTCAAAATTGTCAAAATTGTCAAAATTGTCAAAATTGTCAAAATTGTCAAAATTGTCAAAATTGTCAAAATTGTCAAAATTGTCAAAATTGTCAAAATTGTCAAAATTGTCAAAATTGTCAAAATTGTCAAAATTGTCAAAATTGTCAAAATTGTCAAAATTGTCAAAATTGTCAAAATTGTCAAAATTGTCAAAATTGTCAAAATTGTCAAAATTGTCAAAATTGTCAAAATTGTCAAAATTGTCAAAATTGTCAAAATTGTCAAAATTGTCAAAATTGTCAAAATTGTCAAAATTGTCAAAATTGTCAAAACTGTCAAAATTGTCAAAATTGTCAAAATTGTCAAAATTGTCAAAATTGTCAAAATTGTCAAAATTGTCAAAATTGTCAAAATTGTCAAAATTGTCAAAATTGTCAAAATTGTCAAAATTGTCAAAATTGTCAAAATTGTCAAAATTGTCAAAATTGTCAAAATTGTCAAAATTGTCAAAATTGTCAAAATTGGCAAAATTGTCAAAATTGTCAAAATTGTCAAAACTGTCAAAATTGTCATAATTGTCAAAATTGTCAAAATTGTCAAAATTGTCAAAATTGTCAAAATTGTCAAAATTGTCAAAATTGTCAAAATTGTCAAAATTGTCAAAATTGTCATAATTAATTTACAAATTTTTTAAATTTGCAAAATTTTCGAAATAATAAATTTTCTAATTTTCCATGACTCCTCAAGCTTCTTTAGCATAAGTCTTCAGAATTTTCTTGCGCTTTTAATACTTTCTATATCTGTTAATCTAAAAAATTATTAAATAAAATAAATAAATATAAAAAAATCTAAACTTTGGCCGCGTTATGATTTGTTTAAAGTAAACATTCTAGAGAGTCCGACCATGCAGACAGCCATCGTACATTATTCATAGTTATCAAGTTTTTCTCTGCTTGCTCGGGAAAGAGAACGATTCTTCCGCTCATGTGACGGAAAAGTGCCCCAAGTGATGAATGATTAACTTGCGAGGCAAGATTGTGTTTTGTATATCTTTCGGATGAAACTTTGCTTCAGCCAGGTCACTAAAGTTGTGATTGTTTGGATTTGTCTTTTAGTTTTGTGCTTGGTTTTTTTTCTTCTGTAAATCTGTGCTTGTGCAACGAGAATGATCACTACCGAAAGTGGATTGAGTTTGTTTCGTTTTCTAACTGTGAGCTCTAGCGAAAAGAAGATAACAAAAATAAAAATAACCTGCGGCTTTTCGCCATCAGTCACTTGTTGGCCATAATTTGTATTTTGTTGTTAAATTCCCTGTTAAATTCCCTGTATCCCAGTATCTTTTCAAATGATAAAATATTAATTAACTTCACCCAAAAATCTGTGTCAAAAATTTCACATGAATAAGTTTTGTATGAAACTATTTACATCATTCAACAAAATACGGTTATATAAGAATTCACGACTGTGCAAAATTTTTCGATAATATTTTTCGTTTACTCCTAATATTCTTGAACTCGTTGGCTAGCGGTTGATCCGGGACTCAATCGATCATTCTGAGAGCTTGAAGATCTTAAGCAAATCTTATTCGTCTAGCCATCGACAAAACCAGTCTGGAGGCCCCGCAGCTTCCCGTATTTTTTTCCTTTAGAAACCCAAAATTGTGTTCTAAGGAGAAAACAAGCCAATTCATTTTGTGACGTTGCAATTTTCCACGAAGCTAAAGCGTTTCTTGGTCGCAACACAGGCTGGCTGGGGGCACACATTTATCACGTTGACATGAATTGTGACATTTACACTTTGGCGTCTAAACTACCCCAGCAAAGAGACTTGCAAACCCAATGTCCCTGACTTCAGATTAGAATTACCTTACAGATTCTACTTTTCAGTGTTTAGTCACCTGAAGAAAGTTTGAAAAGAAATTAGATCAATCATCATGTGTAGTCATAAGTTCAAGCCATGCATCGAGGTTAGTCCTTTGAGAAAAAAAAAACCAAAAAATCCTGAATTTTCATAAATGAAAGTTTTATAATTTTTCTATTAAAATAGTTTTTAAGAACTTTAAGGCCGGCATTCGAATCAGGTTAAAAATACTGCCAAATATTTTTGTCGGAAATAAACCTTAGTTCATTTAGAAATTTGGCACTTAATTTTGATGCTAGGTAAGTTTCTAGTAATCGTTCATTCACAATTTTGTCATCGTTAGATTAAGTGTAAAATGTACTATCACATTTCTGAGTTATTCAAGACACAAAAGAAGGAGGAATAAATGCTTAATTAAGCACAATTTCCTTCAGAATACATCATCATGAAATCGAGGGCTGACGAAACCGTTTTTTAACCCGAAAAAAATATACTGTCAAGAATGTCCACAAAGTCCAAACCAAGTGTTGATTAAGTGAAGTATATGTTTGGTAACTAAGGTTAAAGATCATTGGGAAAGTCAAGAATAAGCCAGCATTTTAAATTATTAATCAGCAAAAAAATTAGAATTGATCGCTGGAATGTCCAGTGAATTTGTATCCGAGAGGCTAGAAATGTTGTTCAGTAATCAGTCAAGTGAACTTTATCCTAAAATACAAATTTTCGCTAGTTCCAAAGCTTGAAAGTTGAAAAGCCAGTATCAAGTCAATCAAGTCAATACCAATGCCAATCATTTGTGGCTTGAACAACTGAAACACATCAAATCGATAAACAAATTGCATCAAAAATGTATCGGCTTTATTTTTGGAGGGTAATTTAGATTTTCTGTTTTTAAATACTTATACAGATTGCGTTTATAAATGCATTCAGAAAAAAAACATCAAACACCATCTCTAATTATCCAACAATTTTCAATTTTATCGCCCAACAAAATGTGAATCAACGTTCTTCAAAAGAAGCATTTTAATCAGCGGAAATTTAAAGGGTGCCAAATAGTTTTGTGCTGCCATTCGAGTTTAATGGGTGACGCGTGGAAAAGTTTAACGTCCGCCAAATTTTGCTGGCGTCTTTCAAAGCAGCAGCAGCAGCAGCTCATGATGGCGACGTTCTCATCATTTGTGGGTTATAAGTAGTAGCGTAGAATCATATAGAGTAGGGCGTCGTCTTCATCGGGAGTCTCCGATAACGGCAAACGACTTTCGGTTTTTCGTTCAGGAGGACGGGAAAAGTCTCAAATTAATACGCTCTCTGGGAGCTCCTTGCCCTGGCCATGGATAAGATGAAGTCGGCCCAGCGCAAAAGGGGTTGGAAAATATCCATACATTTTGAAAGTAGTTTAGTTTAAGCACCGGATTCTGGCGAATGGATTCAACGCTCTGTCTATGAGTGTGGATGAGTGTGTGTATACGAATTTGATAATGGGCCAAGTTTGTTCGTTGATGATGGCTGAAAGCTTTTGCTGGATCCTAGACTTTCTTGAGGTCTCACTGGGTGACAATTTATGTTTAGCATATTTCCGCCCATGGCTGAAACGATCTGGTTTGTGTTCAGTAGATGAGCGTGTTAATTAAGAACTTAATTAGTTCGGCGTTGATGAAGTTGTGAAACAGCTCGTAGATTTTAATTTGATCGTCAGGTGTCTAGTCGATGCATTGAAATCCATCAAATGAAAACTCATACCCAGGTGAAGTGTTAAAGCAATTTCATATTTTTTTCCTCAAATAAAGAGCAACATAAGCATTAACTCTGCTACTTTGTTTCATATGATCCCAGCATCAACAAGGTTTAAACTTCACAGTCTGAATAGTTTTTGAACTGAAATTTATGATTCTCTAGGGTAACTGAACATTAGACTGGTACTCTCAAACTCCCAGAAGTGGTAAGTATGCGAAAATATAAACCGGTATTCTGTTTTCATACAAAACTCCTACAAGCTGCTAGATAGCATCTCCCCTGTCCAGGCCAATTCGAAACATCCACCGGAAAAAGTTTATGATGCCCTCTCGCTGCCCGTAATGTGATAGTTTCTAGCCCCAGAAAAATGTTTTGCGAAGCATTTCTATGGCAGAACTACAATGCAACATTGAACAAATTTCAAGTTTGAGCAGTGAAAAATGCATCCACTCCCAAGCCCTTTATCAAATCTAAACTTTCAGAACTTTATTTTCCTTGTTTCTATGCAAAGTGGGGTTTTGTTTCATCTACCTTTATTTTATAAAAAAATCTGAGAAAAGGCAATCGCCTGAGATATTTTTTTTGAAAATTTTGAAAATAAAATGAAAATGGTAGCAATTTAAACCAGACGAAATAAATTCGAAAAAAAAAACCATTATGTAGCAAGTATAACCAAATACAAAAAAGTATCAAAATTTAAAAAATGTCGAAAAAGTCCAAAAGGTTAAAAAAAGTCAAAATATGAAAAATTTCCTTAACAGTCAAAAATGTCCGAAAAAGTAAAAAATTACAACATGTTCGAAAATTCAGAAAATGTCAAAAATGTTCAAGAAAGCCAAAAATGTCGAAAATTAAAATTTTTTTAATAATGACCAAAGAAGTCAAAATTGTTAATATTGACAAAAATGTCAAAAATGTCAAAAATGACAAAAATGTCAAAAATGTCAAAAACGTCAAAAATGTCAAAAATGACAAAAATGTCAAAAATGTCAAAAATGTCAAGTATGTCAAAAATGTCAAAAATGTCAAAAATGTCAAAAATGTCAAAAATGTCAAAAATGTCAAAAATGTCAAAAATGTCAAAAATGTCAAAAATGTCAAAAATGTCAAAAATGTCAAAAATGTCAAAAATGTCAAAAATGTCAAAAATGTCAAAAATGTTAAAAATGTTAAAAATGTTAAAAATGTCAAAAATGTCAAAAATGTTAAAAATGTTAAAAATGTTAAAAATGTCAAAAATGTCAAAAATGTCAAAAATGTCAAAAATGTCAAAAATGTCAAAAATGTCAAAAATGTCAAAAATGTCAAAAATGTCAAAAATGTCAAAAATGTCAAAAATGTCAAAAATGTCAAAAATGTCAAAAATGTCAAAAATGTCAAAAATGTTAAAAATGTCCAAAATGTCAAAAATGTCAAAAATGTCAAAAATGTCAAAAATGTCAAAAATGTCAAAAATGTCAAAAATGTCAAAATGTCAAAATTGTAAAAAATGTCAAAAATGTCAAAACTGTCAAAATTGTCAAAAATGTCAAAAATGTTCAAAATGTCCAAAATGTCAAAAATGTCAAAAATGTCAAAAATGTCAAAAATGTCAAAAATGTCAAAAATGTCAAAAATGTCAAAAATGTCAAAAATGTCAAAAATGTCAAAAATGTCAAAAATGTCAAAAATGTCAAAAATGACAAAAATGTCAAAAATGTCAAAAATGTCAAAAATGTCAAAAATGTCAAAAATGTTAAAAATGTCAAAAATGTCAAAAATGTCAAAAATGTCAAAAATGTCAAAAATGTCAAAAATGTCAAAAATGTCAAAAATGTCAAAAATGTCAAAAATGTCAAAAATGTCAAAATGTCAAAATTGTCAAAAATGTCAAAAATGTCAAAATTGTCAAAATTGTCAAAAATGTCAAAAATGTTCAAAATGTCCAAAATGTCAAAAATGTCAAAAATGTCAAAAATGTCAAAAATGTCAAAAATGTCAAAAATGTCAAAAATGTCAAAAATGTCAAAAATGTCAAAAATTTCAAAAAATGTCAAAAATGTCAAAACTGTCAAAACTGTCAAAAATGTCAATAATGTCAATAATGTCAAAAATGTCAAAAATGTCAAAAATGTCAAAAATGTCAAAAATGTCAAAAATGTCAAAAATGTCAAAAATGTCAAAAATGTCAAAAATGTCAAAAATGTCAAAAATGTCAAAAATGTCAAAAATGTCAAAAATGTCAAAAATGTCAAAAATGTCAAAAATGTCAAAAATGTCAAAAATGTCAAAAATGTCAAAAATGTCAAAAATGTCAAAAATGTCAAAAATGTCAAAAATGTCAAAAATGTCAAAAATGTCAAAAATGTCAAAAATGTCAAAAATGTCAAAAATGTCAAAAATGTCAAAAATGTCAAAAATGTCAAAAATGTCAAAAATGTCAAAAATGTCAAAAATGTCAAAAATGTCAAAAATGTCAAAAATGTCAAAAATGTCAAAAATGTCAAAAATGTCAAAAATGTCAAAAATGTCAAAAATGTCAAAAATGTCAAAAATGTCAAAAATGTCAAAAATGTCGAAAATGTCAAAAATGTCAAAAATGTCAAAAATGTCAAAAATGTCAAAAATGTCAAAAATGTCAAAAAAGTCGAAAATGCTAAAAATGTCAAAATTGTCAAAAATGTCAAAAATGTCAAAAATGTCAAAAATGTCAAAAATGTCAAAAATGTCAAAAATGTCAAAAATGTCAAAAATGTCAAAAATGTCAAAAATGTCAAAAATGTCAAAAATGTCAAAAATGTCAAAAATGTCAAAAATGTCAAAAATGTCAAAAATGTTAAAAATGTCAAAAATGTCAAAAATGTCAAAAATGTCAAAAATGTCAAAAATGTCAAAAATGTCAAAAATGTCAAAAATGTCAAAAATGTCAAAAATGTTAAAAATGTAAAAATGTCAAAAATGTCAAAAATGTCAAAAATGTCAAAAATGTCAAAAATGTCAAAAATGTCAAAAATGTCAAAAATGTCAAAAATGTCAAAAATGTCAAAAATGTCAAAAATGTCAAAAATGTCAAAAATGTCAAAAATGTCAAAAATGTCAAAAATGTCAAAAATGTCAAAAATGTCAAAAATGTCAAAAATGTCAAAAATGTCAAAAATGTCAAAAATGTCAAAAATGTCAAAAATGTCAAAAATGTCAAAAATGTCAAAAATGTCAAAAATGTCAAAAATGTCAAAAATGTCAAAAATGTCAAAAATGTCAAAAATGTCAAAAATGTCAAAAATGTCAAAAATGTCAAAAATGTCAAAAATGTCAAAAATGTCAAAAATGTCAAAAATGTCAAAAATGTCAAAAATGTCAAAAATGTCAAAAATGTCAAAAATGTCAAAAATGTCAAAAATGTCAAAAATGTCAAAAATGTCAAAAATGTCAAAAATGTCAAAAATGTCAAAAATGTCAAAAATGTCAAAAATGTCAAAAATGTCAAAAATGTCAAAAATGTCAAAAATGTCAAAAATGTCAAAAATGTCAAAAATGTCAAAAATCTCAAAAATGTCAAAAATGTCAAAAATGTCAAAAATGTCAAAAATGTCAAAAATGTAAAAAATGTAAAAAATGTAAAAAATGTAAAAAATGTAAAAAATGTAGAAAATGTCAAAAATGTCAAAAATGGCAAAAATGTCAAAAATGTCAAAAATATCAAAATTGTCAAAAATGTCAAAAATGTCAAAAATGTTAAAAATGTCAAAAATGCCAAAAATGTCAAAAATGTCAAAATTGTCAAAAATGTCAAAAATGTCAAAAATGTCAAAAACGTCAAAAATGTCAAAAATTTCAAAAATGTCAAAAATGTCAAAAATGTCAAAAATGTCAAAAATGACAAAAATGTCAAAAATGTCAAAAAATGTCTAAAATGTCAAAAATGTCAATAATGTTTAAAATGCATATTTTCCTTAAATTGTAATTTTTTTTATGCTAATATCCATGATATTTTCGATTGATAATTTGAATTGAAAATAACAATCGTGTGCTTTCTAAATCCAATTCGGCTATATGTCGCTTAAATCCAAACCACAGAAAGATTAACCTGTCAGGGAGCCGCAAAAAAAATCAGTCTCCCCACCCCTTCTCTTCTTGCAGTTATCGCAAAAACACTTTTAGGTAAATACAGGCTTCCGGTTTTTTGTCCCACCGACCGATCGTTAAGAAGCTAAGAAAAGGTAGGTCGAGTTAGATTTTCCGCACATACATACATCCTGGCATGAGGATGAGAAAATTGCATTATCGTTGGTTAGGAGACCTGTTTTTTTATGGGGTAGGGATAGAAAAAAAAGCCAACCATTTCCGTCATGACAGCGACAGCATGAAATCACCATCGAAAAGAACACAAAACCCTTAAACGGTGACGTTAGATTGATTCAAATAAGAAAAATGATAAATTTCATTCCTTGCAAAACCAAACTGAAGATTTTTTTCTAACGAATTTAGTATGTAGATTTCTTAATTTAACTAAAAGTGGATCATTCTAAGAGTTTTGTTCCCCACCCAGGAGGAAACATTTCAAAGCTTAACCTTGGGAAAAGGGTTTGAACGCGCGTATGTACGTGTGCATTAGGGTGTCCCAAAATTGCATATCTTTTGCAAACTTGGGGGCTCAACCATAAAATGATAGATTAAGGTGTGGAGAACAAACTTTTGTATGGGAGCAACTCAAAAAAAAATTGTTTAGAGGTTCCGCAAGCGCGATTTTTGAAAAAAGTCCACTTTTTGGAAAATTATTTTTGAAAAAATCATAAATCATAGAAATTGCAAAAAATATTTGCCTTTTATATTTTTTTAATTTTATTGAGGTTACAAACTATACGTTAAAAATAAAAAAAAATGAATTTTGCATCACACACTTTAAATAACAGACATTTTTCTTTAAAAAAATAATTTTTTTTTTCAAAAAATTTGATTTCAAACTGCCTTAAATGTGTACCCTGGATAAATATTTTTTACATCGATACCACCAAAAGATGCGGATTTTTGTGCTCTTCAAGTTGGCTGAAAAAAGTCAATTGATTTTTTCAATATCTGGAGAGTTATACGTGATATACTGCTCAGCAAAACTGTGAAAAATAACAATTACGATTTAAATACATTGCCTTTTAGCGGCTCAAAAAGCACATGTATGCACTTCTGATCTGCGAACTCTCAGCCACAGATTCTCTTCTTATCAGGCTGTTCTTTGACCTTCAATACTATTGCTATGACCATTGGTTGAGAGGCTTTTGTTATCTTTCGATAAAATTTGCCGATAACATCCGAGAATCCGCACTACATCCAGAAGCACACTTTATCAAGATAAACGCTTTCAGCTGGAATAAACCAACATCATTTCTCTCTGTATTATTTTTTTCTTGCTCTTTATTGGTTTTGAAGAAGAATACGTTAACACAATTCATTTAGTGTCTTGATCATTAGTGAAAACATCCGAATAGTTGTAGCTCTCCAATCCAATTATTACCTTCTGCCAAACTTGTCTGCGCACCACAACTGTAAGTCTTTATTTTTCAAATCTTTTAATATCTTCTATTGATTAAATCCAAATTTAATGTAGGTATGAAATAAAATTTAAAGGCAATTTAAAGTTATTTACTGGTTGACTGCACACAAATTTGGATCAGTCATGAGGCCATTAAAATCTAGTTCTGGTTTAATTTGTGGTTTAGCCAGAAAAAAGTTACCCAGAGATCGTTTACCAACAGAGTTAGATATTCTGTGCTTTTACAAATACAGCCGTGAGAATCATAATGTTTCGCTTACAAAAAGCATACAGCTTGTGACAGAGGAGGTATTGAAGATATGGGATCGAGTAGGTCTTCCGCATCAGATCAAACGAAACGTTAATAGACGGATTACAAAACTCATATATAAATGGAAACAGCTTCAGAAAATTTATAAGAGACAGGATGCGAGATCATTATACATAATAAACTCAAATAAAATGAACATGGAAAGTTTCTTTGACATCAGTTGCAGCTACATTGAATCCGTTTTGAAAAATGACTTGATCCGTGCTGATTTTTGGAACCAGCAATTACATCAGAAAATACCTTTGAGGTTTCCTGACAGTATTGACAATGATACGCAAATAATTTGTCAACGGTGTAACATGCAGAAAAAAAAGAAAATTGAGAAACCGATTAGTCGCCCCTACATTGAGAGAATACCTTGTGATGAAAATCCAAGGTATGGAACTCGGTCTAACACAAAACTAGAACTCACAAACGTCGTATTTGAAAATATCGATCGCACTCAACTATCACATCGTGGAGCTGTTGGGGTCTTAGCAGCTGCTCCTGTTGCGTTTGGTGTCAATCCGCAGACGATAAATTTAAGTAAGTCGTCGCTCCAGAGGAAACGTAAAGCGGTAAACAATACTTAAAATTATTTCTATCTTCTCGTTAGATATTACTTTCTTGATGATTTTTTCTCAGGCTCGCTCAGAAATTTCAGCAAGGATCAAGAACACTTTTCAAAATGAAAAGTCGTTAGTTGTTCACTTCGATTCAAAACAACTGCCTTATAAAAGACGAAAGCATGAAAAATTAGCCGTTGTCGTATCAGGAGTAGATTCGACTGAACAAATGATCGGGTGTAAGTTTATAGAAAGCGGAACTGGAAAATCTATAGCCGAAGAAGTTCACCAGAGTTTGGTTGACTGGGGTCTAGAAATAGTAATTTGCGCAAAATGTTATGATACCACCAGCATCAACTCGGGCGAAAAAAACGGTGCAGCTCCTATTTTGGATCGGCTGCTTGGAAGAAAATTGCTTGATTTGCCTTGCAGACACCATATTTACGAATTAGTTTTGATGGCAGCCTATACCACTTGTTTTCCAAAACCAACAACAGCCCCAGATGACAACTTATTTAAGAGTTTCAGATCCGAATGGGATAAATTGGATAAGAATGATTATGCTGGATTCCGTGATGGTAATAATTAAACCATTTTATTTTGAATTTAAATAACTTTTTTTTTTCAAGGAACCATCGACAAAAATGAACGTGCTTCTCTGATAAAATATTGCAGAAGTATGATGTTGCAGAAATTTGTACGCGAAGATTATTTTGAGCTTCTCCAACTATCCTTGATGTGTTTGAAGGACGACCAGATATTTTCCTTCAGAAGACCAGGTGCTCTACATCACGCAAGATGGATGGCTAAAGCTGTTTACGGCCTCAAAATATTTCTATTCAGGAAACAATTTAAAGTAGATGTTTTGAACCTCGAAAAGTTTGCTTTGTTCGTCGTGCGAGTATATGTTAAAGGTTGGTATGAAGCTCCGTTAGCTACAAACGCACCGTTAAATGATCTTAAATTTATCAATCATCTTAAAAGTTATGACAATAGAGAGATCAGCCAGAAAACTTCAAATAAGTTTGAAAGACATCTGTGGTATTTGTCAGAGCTCAACATCTGTCTAGCATTCTTTGATGACCAAGTTGATGTTGCTTTGAAGCGGAAGATGATTAATAACCTTCGGGAAAAAAGCAGCGGGGAAAATTTGTTAAAGGTAAAGAAATTTTCTTACGACAAAGGATTGGAACATTTCGTTACTGAAAAGTCTGTGGATTTTTTCAAAATTATGCAACTTGAGTGTAATTTTCTTTGGGAAGCAGATCCCATGCTTTGGGAGTCACGCAATGATTATTTAGTCGCTAAGAAAAAGTGCCAAAGTTTAACAGTCGTAAATGATCCTGCAGAACGAGCTCTTGGTATAGCAGGAGAATTTAATGGATTTGGTCCAAGCACCGACCACGAGAAACAAAACTTGTTGATGATTGTTGCAGAAAATCGAAAACAACAGAATAATTCCCTTAAATCATCAGTCATTCAATATGTAACATCTTAGCCTTTTTCCAAGTGTTTTTTTAAATAAGGACTTAATGTAATTGTTAAATTTTGTTATTAAATTAAAATATCCTGAATTCCCATAAAAAGTAGTTTTTATTAATCATTGAATCTTGAATAACTCTTCACACAATCAAAAAAATTAATTTTTTTTTCAGCCAACTTAAAGAGCACAAAAATCCGCATCTTTTGGTGGTATCGATGTAAAAAATATTTATCCAGGGTACACATTTAAGGCAGTTTGAAATCAAATTTTTTGAAAAAAAAATTATTTTTTTAAAGAAAAATATCTGTTATTTAAAGTGTGTGATGCAAAATTCATTTTTTTTATTTTTAACGTATAGTTTGTAACCTCAATAAAATTAAAAAAATATAAAAGGCAAATATTTTTTGCAATTTCTATGATTTATGATTTTTTCAAAAATAATTTTCCAAAAAGTGGACTTTTTTCAAAAATCGCGCTTGCGGAACCTCTAAACAATTTTTTTTGAGTTGCTCCCATACAAAAGTTTGTTCTCCACACCTTAATCTATCATTTTATGGTTGAGCCCCCAAGTTTGCAAAAGATATGCAATTTTGGGACACCCTAGTGTGCATACGTGCACACTCTCACACATTCACCTGTCGTCTGATCCTGTTACCAAGCCAAAAAAAAATTGGAAACTTTCGGTCATGTTTCTGGGGGATGGGCAAAAGCGATGTTCTCGGTTAGGTTCGAGACTGTCTTTTATATTTGATTTCTTTGCCTTTCTTTCTCTGTCCTGCCTTCTTTCAAGTCAGCTGATGAAAAAAACGACAGGTATTTGTGCTTTTGCGTTTCGCATGTTGGAAGTCTCACTCGACCTCGATTGTGACGCATCATTCACCTATGGACGTAAAACGGAACGTTTGGAAAGCGGTTGGCCTACAGTTGAGAATTGAGCCTTGTCATACGGAGTGTATTCGAAAAAAATGCAACACTTTGTTTGGTGAATAATTTTGGAATACATTGATGAACATCAATGAAAGTTTCTCACCCAAAGAGCGGAAATGATAAACAGTACAACTATGGAAGCAGTGCTACAAAACGACAAAAAAAGTGAAGAAAAAGTGTTGAAGTTTATAAAAATGTGTGGAATTAGTGAAATTTGACATGTACGATATTATTTTTCAATTGGTGAGGGTGAAAACAAATGGTTAATCCCTCGTTAAATAAAACGTACAAAAAAAAGAAAAAAAAAATGAAAGTTTCAGTGAAATAATGTATTGTGTACGTGTACAAATCTGTCAAGTTTTTTTTTTTCGAGATAGCATCCAATTCTGAAGTTCTTTGACATAAATTTTTGGGGCAGAATCGAGTAAATCCAAAAACGTATCAGTGAGAGACCCTATAACAGCTGGAAATCAACTATTCGACCCAAGTTCACATGGTATATTGTTTAAGAAGTCCTAAATGAACTAATAGTGAAATAAAATTTGAATGAAAGTTAAGATGATAGATTCTATGAAATGAGAGAAATGTGAGATGTTTTTTCCAGCACAATTCGAAAATATGAATAGTGGAGGTGACAAAAATGTCATTTTTTCTGACTGGTTTGTTTAGCTGATTTATAAATTGGCCTGACTATATTCCACAAGATAGAAAAGTTGCTCAGCGGTAAAATGAAAAAAAGGTGATCAAATCGTACGCAAAATATTTTAACTCCTTGTGGGGTGATATTTTGAAAAATGTCGTGACGGACAGCAAAACACCTGGCAGGTTTCCAACCAAAAACTATTCGTTGACAAGTCTAGCCTGTATTTCCAGGAGATGAACAAGGAGAAAAAATTTCAAAAAATAGTGTCTTTTACTTAAGGAGGCTAACGATCTGTTAAAACTGTGAAAATAATTCAGTCTTTTATGACGATTGACACGATGAATGGCTAAAAATACAAATTAAACTGCCTCCAAATGCGATCGTTTTCTCTGGAAAGCACTTCAAAATGTCCCACAAAGTTAAGCTCTGTTTAAGTTGGATCTGGAATCGTGCCATTATCCAAAAACGGTGGTGGAGTAATTAAAATCAAACATGATGTTTTCGTGCTGAAAGAGGACAATTAGCTAAGTTTGTTATAACTTCAACCGAATTCAAAATTTTGAGTTATTTTGAAGATCAAGCTTCAGGAAACAGGAAACGTGATCCAAAAAAGTCTTGATTTTAAAAATAGAGTTGTTCATTGTATGCATTATACGTGTTGTCCAAAAATTAAAGTCGAAAAATTTCTTCGTAAGACGCTATCTCAAAAACCACTTGACAAAACAACCCAAAAGTTTGCACATGAAAACATTACAGTTAAAGGTTACTTCACTGAAAAATTTCATCAATTTCCATTTCAACACTCAGAAGTTATCCACAAAACAAAGTGTTGCATTTTTTTCGAATACACTTCTAAGTTGACCTTTTCTACAAGGTAGAAAATGCACTTGGCCGGGTTGTCGATTTGAAAAGTGAAATGTCGGGCGTCAATTCAAGCTATTCAAGATTTTGCATAAATTAAATGCATATCAATCATGAGAAATTCTGAAAAAAGCGTTCTATAATGGTCTAATCATAAGTCTAAAATCAGAAAATTTAAAAGCTCGGATTTTGGGGTTGTTATTCCAACTGTTGAAGTTTCAAAACTTTACCGGTAAAAAGATTTTTTAACTTTAAATATGATTAAAGCAGCTTGATGCAGCTTGTTATTGCCTACGTGATAAACATTGGTTTTGAATAAATATTATGTTCTAAACTAAAACCAAGCATCACATGAGGGTTATATCCTCATTTTTTGTGATAAAGCATTCTTCGTTTCTAATTGTTTGACAAACAACCATGAAAAAAAAATCAAATCAGGATTCGTAATAAGACAAAAACTACTGCAGGCTCTACTTCGACAAATACATCAAGCGGGAAAAATAAAGATGATAATAAAAAATTGTCACAAAAACCAAAATAGTTCCCAATCTTCGGAAAAGTTGATTCACAATACGAAAACATAAATTTGAAATACCAGGCCAAAAATGTGAAAAAATTTTAGAACAAATTCAACCTTCATATTAAAAAAATTGAACTTCATTTTATTGAAATTTCATTTTTGTGGTAAAGCTCAAAATGTATCAAGATTTCAAATTCTCATTTTTATTATTAAATCAAATTTCTGGTTCCAGATCTCGAGTTGATGATTGAAATATTTGTCCTAGATTGAAATTCCAACTCAAAAAATAAATTAATAATTTCAAAAATGTTGTTTCATGTTACGAACTCTATTCATTGGGTTTGTGATGGATTCCGATGATTATTTCATTCCAAGAAGAAAATAAACATAAATTATTTAAAAAGTTTTGTCTAAGTATGAACTAACACAAAATAAATCTTATTCAATTTCAAACTTTTAACGTTTGATCTGCTGCAAAATCTAAACCAATTTTTTTCCACAAACTGCTCACACTGATTCTCAAATTTCAACTCCCTGTTGCTCGCTGCGTAGTGTATCAGAAAAAAATTGAAACGTTTGTGTGTGTGTGCGTGGGTGTGGGAATATGTATGTTGTTTTATCTCTTGCGTCAGCTGTCTCCTTGCTTGCCGGGCTAACCAGCTTCTAAGCTCATGAAAAGAAATCGCAAAGTCACGACTTCCTCAGCTTTCCCGTCCCTATAGCACAGCAAACTTTTGGCCCCAATCGTCTCCCCTACTAGAAACCCACTTCTTACTCTCTAATAGACGATTACGGGCAATCGGACATTTCGGTTCGAAGTTTGCCTCCCCCGAGGAAGTTTAGCCCCGGCCGGGAGAGAATTTATTCATAATCATTTTCCGGGGCCGTTTTGTGTGCACACAAACGCAACCTTTCGAGAGGAAAAAAAAGAAGAAAATACTCATTTGCCCCCCTCTTCTGGCCGCCGCCATCTTCAGTAGCAGTAGTATTTCATTATCCAACATCTCACCGGAAGGATTTATGTATATCTTGGGTTTGGCTTCTTGAGGTAAACGTTGGTCCCAGTTGGACAGGATCTGAGAGGGGACGAAAGAGCCCGGAAGCAATGCTATGAACTCCCGGGACACAGCCAGCAACGTATAGATCAACAAATTTATGATCCACATTCCGGGACGTTTTCGTGTGTTTCCTGTTTTATCGGTCCGATGCGTGCCAACCGGGAATATCAGAATGAAATGAGCCAGCGATTTTGGCCCCAGAAGCGATGTCATGTCGGGGAAAATTCCCGAGCTTCCGAGTTTTGTCGTCATCGTTTCGCCGTGATGTTATCACCAATAAAAGACAACGAATTCCATATGATTGGAACGTGATCTTGGGCACGAATGTGGTGAGAACTTTTTCTTATTATTGCTTTCTGCTTGGAAATGTGCCGACGAGTTTATTAATTTGGCTTTCAATTACTTCTCAGGATGATAAAATTTACTGAAGGCTTAACCATCGATTATTTTAAATTGTTTAACCCACAAATTTGAGCTTAAAAATGATTGAAATGGAACCTTGACCGCGACGGCGCCATATTTCTAACCCAAAAGAAGAGTAATGGCCTCGCTGCGGGTATCCGAAAGCAATTACGCTCGAAAATTAAAAGTACAAATTTACACCGGCTTTCGAATAATTCATACCTATTTGCGTTCCAATCTGCCAATGTACAAGTAGGTAGGCTCAACTTTATGAACCGGCGCTGAGGCTACAGCATATGGGCAGACATAAACGGACGCCGAAATTGTGCCCAGCCATATTTCCGTAGATGTCCCGAAAAGAACCGGGAAAATAATCGCTCTCCGAGGTCTCGTAATATTTAGCGGAATGAACCGAGAAATGTCACAAAACTTGGCGCACGTTTCTGGTTTCGCGATGGAAGCGGAAAAGCAGGTGGTTTGAGACCGGTCGAGCATCAGATTACCTACCGAGTGACGGTAAGTTGTGCTTTGTTGGACTTAAAAATTCTTTAATTACAGTTTATTGAAATCGATTAGAAAAATATTTGTTGTTCCATCAAATTTCACCAAATAAGATTGTTTCAATAGATGAAAGGTAATCTACCGTAAAATTCTTCTATTATCAGGGCATTGAAAAAATCTGGATGCAGTTACAATATCACAACACTGGAAAAGTTAAATTGTTGAGTCGATCGATGTTATAATTGAACCCTGGCATTCAGTTTGGACCATTTTAATTAAGTGGTCACTTTCATGAGATTTAAGATATCATCTTTTAATAATAGTCATTCCCAACTTCTTCCAAATCTCTCGAGTCATGACTTCTCTTTTCAATTTTGACCCACAGAGTGTGATTTATATCTCAATCCTGATCCAATTACTAACTCTGATTTCGATCCAGGTCCAGAACTGAACCCTGATCATGAATATTGGAAGATCCTGAACCTTGGAGTCTTATATCCACAATGATCTCGGATTCTAAATCCTAATATTTATTAAAATTTTTACCCTGATTTATATTACTTGATTTCTTAACATGTTCTTGAAATCTTATTCTGTTTCTCAATTCTGAATCCTCATCTTGGTCTCAATTCTGAATCTGATGTGGAACTTGGTCTCAAACCTAATCCCGAACTTCAACATCAAAACGTGCATAAAAAGTTACGAACATATAGGTTCGGAGTGACACTTTTGTTTTTTATTTGAATTTTTAATTTTTTTTACACTTCATTTTTTTTTGCTGAGATTCTATTTTTTTAACACTATGGCTGTTCAGTCCGCAAAGCGGACTGAAGAACGAGCGCGATCTGAAGAAGAGCGATCTAAGAAAGGAGTGCGGTCGGAAGAAGGAGAGCGGAGAGCAAAAACATCGACTAACCACTGATAAGCTGATATAACTCTGATCCACATTTCCATCAACCAAAGGTTCGTGTCTTAACTGCTTAGTAAGTGAATAAAACACTGGTTGTGATGGGGCGCTAGCATTCAAAAATTACTCCACGTGTTCTAATGACACGTAGAAAAATAGATAGAAATATTATTATCTACCATGCATTTTTAGCCTCCTTCAATTTTTCTGCGTGCAAAAGTATAAGTTGCTATGGTGTTCAATTTTTGTTTTGTTTTCCTCCCAGTGAAAAAAGGTCCCGATGGTTGAAATGTACTAGATTCATTGAGCTTTGAATTTGAGGAACAAAATTTGAAACGTGCCTACATATGAAAAGCAATTCTTCATATTTAGAAAAAACTATTCCAATTAAAAGGATATTCAAATTTAAAAAAATAATTTCACAATATAATAGAATAAAAGTTTAACAGTTCTCAAGAATTAATTTAAGCAAATGAATAAAAGTTAAAGATATAAAGACTTTCAAAGAGAAAATGTTCTTTATCTTATTGAGGAAACATTCACAGTTCTTTAAAAAACACAGTTCTTCTTCTGGTGAACGATTTAGTCTTGGCACTGGAACTTTATTAGAGAATATACTTTTTAGATCATATGATTGCCGAAATTGCCAGAAGATCATAAACTCTTCTTCAATAAGAATGGAATTGATCCGATACATTGAAACAAAAATTTAAACTAACTGAGTTACATACCCCTTCCAAAAAAAATATTTTCAAATTGTCAAATGAAAATTGAATGATTTGCGAAAAATCGAAATTTAGCTATTGGTATCATTACATGATCGGGAAACGAAGCTTAGGGAATGATGAGCTAGTTGGCGCCAGGAGCTCTGGGCGATGAAATTTTTTCTCCTACGCAGGGGGAATTATATCAGCTTATCAGTGGACTAACCAGCGAGCAGCGCGCGACGAGCCGAGGTTATAAAAACCGCGGTTCTGTTCGCCACGCGAGCAGTGATGTCAGCCTTCCAGATTTTGTCTGGATCTTCCAGACTTTTTGGACTTTTGCCAGACATTTTTTTAGGTTTCCAGACTTCCAGACTTTTGGCATTTCTTCCAGACAATTCCAGACTTTTGTGTTTGAACATAAATTGTTCTATGATTCTATGAAAATTCAATTTGGTCATGGTGTAATATGGCAGGAAACAGGGTGGCCACCCATTCGGGAAATGCGGGAAAAAGACGGGATTTGGAATCCACCGAGAAAAATGCAGGAAAAAGCCGGGAATTTCTCCCGAAAAGTCGGGAATTTTTGGCTTGGTGAAAGTCTGTTCAATGAAGTTTGAACGAAAAAGGCGAAACAAGTAAAAATTGATTCACATTTGATCATCAATCTCTTTCCGATTGGCTTCGACCGATTTCTACCAGGTCGAAATGGATCCTCCTACCGTGTTGGATCGGTTTTGACTAGTTTTAACTTGCTTCATTGAACAACGGGAAAAACCGTAACGAAATCGTTAATCCAGTATGCTCGTTATACTCACTCGAGAGATGTCGAGTCCTATTAAAACAAAAAAAAAGGGAAACAATCTGTTATAGAAACTATTGCAAATCAGAAGCGAAAGGCGGCCGAGGAGGCGAAACAATTGAAGCTTCTATCCGCCGCTCATAGAGAGGAAGCATGATGGACGAAACAAATTGTACTTGGCCAACGGCCAAATACCGAATACTGACCTTTTAAACTATTCGGCCAAACGAATATTCGGTCGAATACTCCAGAGAATTTTTAATTATAAAACCAAGAGCGATTATTTCATTTTCCTTATATTTGTTCCATTGTAATACCCCTCATGTTTTGAATCGATCATTTCCAATCAGATAATATTACCATATGATGTATTACGAGGTCTTTTTCAGGTAGGGGTTTCTCTGATATTCAAAATGTCTCAAAGAATTGAAAGGACATCAGATGACTTGTCGCTGCTAGGGCGTTGGTTACCAAAGATATTTGGATACTGTGAAATCTGGAACAAAACATGTCAAAGCAGGTGCTAAGCAATTTGAAATTGCTTATTTGATATTGAATTATATGAAGGTCGGATTTGAGCAAAATATATTCAAAATAGTAGTTTCAAAGAAAGATGATTTTTAACTTGAAAATACCATACTTTCCATCACACGTTTCTACATGGTCGGGCAATTCAGGACGATTTTTGAAAAAAATATAAAAACAAAGGCAAATCTTAGAAATCTAGGTCTAGGTAGGTGGTTTCAAAAATAAATATTCGGATTTTTGTTTTGTTTCCTGTTTTACAAAATCGGGAATTTCATGTTAATATGCGGGAAAATGTCGGGAAAAATGCCGGAAATCCAAAATGGATTTCGAGTGGCCACCCTGAGGAAATGATGAGTAGAACCTATGAACTATGAATTCAATAAGGGTTCGAAACCTTGGCAAATGCTTTGAGGATGTATGTTAAATTGAGACTCAGACAGAGCACGTGACTAATATAGTGACAGAAAAATACTATTGTAACATTGAGATCACCAAAAAAAAAGATCGTCACCTGCAAAACTTAGGTGTCCAGACATTTGCAGAAATTTCCAGACATTTTTTAAAAATCTTCCAGACTTTTCTGAAAAATAGTTGGCAACCCTGCACGCGAGTACAGTTTTGATTCAACCACGGAGCCGACAACAACCGAAGCAGCAGCCGAAGGAGAGAAGCAACCGAAGAGGAAAAAGTAGCCGAGAAGGAATAGGCTGCTCGAATCATCATCGTGTTCGGACGGAACCGGTGATATTACTCAAGCAGAAAGTGAACAGAAGAAGAAAAAAGTGTTGAGAGAAATAATGTATAGAGAAATATTGAACCAAATGGAAAGTGACCAGCGGTAGTCACCAAGGCTCCAACAATGGCGTACATATTTCAAAAATGCTAGCATCCTGCTATTATTGAAACCGTGATTTAGACTCGATCTCATGACCTCTGGCATAGAAGACTTGAATGCTATTCTCTAGGTCACGGTCCGCGGCTCATGAATGAAAGAGGTAGGGTGATTTACCAATCGTTGTCCCGTTCCCATTGTTGCACGATATGACTTAAATTGTCAATATTTCAGCTGTTTTTCAACATTTTTCCCAAAGATAATACTGAATCATGTTAATTCGAATTTTTACTGATGAGTTGTGGCTTTTGCGATATTTTCTGTTGTGAAATATACATCTAACAACAGCTTTAATTTTTCTTGTTTTTTCGCGTTATTTTAATGCTAATTATTAAACGAAACCTGAATACAAGCTTCCGATATTCGCTCAGGATAGCTGATCTCTGAACGCTGTTTCCAAAGCTCTCTCAGGTAGTGAGAAGAACCGCCTTCAATTACTATGTGAGCAGAGAACATGTTGCGCGACACTTATTCCTGTATTATCGGAGAGCATACGTTGCTTGTCTTGTTCGCGGCGGAGTGGAATTCTATCTCGTCAACACCCATTGGAAGTTCGCTAACAAGATAATTCCCCGTTCCTTGTATAGCTGCAGAACAAAACGACAGGGGGGAAATTTTAGTTTGTCGCACTCGCTTGCGATAGGTTCGTAGCATTTATCAGCAGTGACAAACTCGGCTCTGAGTTGGATCACATGGATCGCTCGTACGTTTATCACATACGTCGGGCGGTGGCAGAATAATGTATAGGGGAACATGCCTTATTATGCGCCACCTAAGCGAATAGCTGATTTTCTATGTATTCCACGTACAAATTGTGTTGAAAATGGGTGCAATCGTTGAAGAAAAGTGTTTTCTACAAATGCCTATGATATTTGATTACTCAAATTGCTATAGTTGCTTCAAAAACTTGATTTTTAAAAACCATATTCAAAGCCACAGAACAAAACTGTGTTGCAAATACGCGCCGCTGTGTATTCAATATGCGCCTAGCAGCCGAACACACCCGAAAGCAGCCGAAGACCAAAAACACACCAATACTTACAGACACTTTGACTGAAAAGAAAATCAAAATGGACTAATCAAAATTTTGAAAAAAATGAAAAGTAGATTTTTTGGGCTGAATTAACGCTCAAAATATGGTTTTAGACTTTTCGTTTATTTTCAATGAAAATTGGCCTTTTTGAAAAACTAATTCTATTTTCAGCCTACTACGATTGGCGCGTTATAACGAGCGCATGGGCCGTGATAGAACATACCCATAAAAAGCATACCTTTGCGAGTTCAGTATGATTTTTTAGCATAAAATCATAGTTTAGATTCTCCTCTATCGATGTGTCAGAAAATAATGTCTTATTCGTTTTTCCCTGCTTGGTGACACCTTATTGAAAGTGTTTTAAAATTTAGATCAAAATGACGAAAAACCAAAATTGTGAAATTATCACGACACAGGGGCATTTTAAGGAAAAATTCATACTTGCCATGACCAATCACAGCATTTAGAACAAATTGGTAATATTTTGCAGGCTTCAAATGTTTCAGATTCTTCAAAACAAAGGTGGCGCGTATTAGCCACATGGGGCGTTATATGAACTTTTCCCCTAACATAAACTAAAATCAAAATATCTCGAAAACGCGTGGATATTTTTGAGTCACATTTTGACAAAAATATTCTAAGAATTAAAAGGAACTTACTTATGACATTTTCGTTACTATTTGTTCCGCAAAGTGTGAGAAACTGGTGAGGATATTGAAAAAATTGCTTAATTAATTATCATTATTTCTAAGAAAAAAAGTAATTTTCCATCGAAAGGTTTGAGGATTCAAACAACTTTTAAATCTTAATCGATCACAAACATTATCCTACACTTAATGAACATTTTATATTAATTTTTATTAGTTTCGTTATTCACAATTTATTCTCAGTTTGATGCATTGTTGATAATGGTATAATGGTACTGGGATATTTCTCACTGAGAAATATTTTCTGCGATTAAAATTTATGCATTGAGGAATGGACATCAGTGACATCTGGTGGTCATAAACAGAACGAAATTTAAGGCGACGGTTGAACTAATGAATTTATTTTGGAGGTATAACGAGAAATGAATTAGAATTTTTTGAGATTTTTAAACTTTACTGTTTAATACATATATTTAATTTAATTTTATAATATAATTTGGAATTTCACTTATTAATAAAACATTTTTTCCTAAAATAATCTTAAATTTTGACGCGCATACCGTTCCAACAAGGAAATCGTTTCCGGATCAATCGAAACGAAACAAACCACTATTCACCTCGGCATTTTCCTGTGTTGTCCCAATAGGAGCAATGCTGGCCCATGTTGCAAAGGTGGATACGCTTGTAGGCATGCAGGTTTCTACCGGATGGTAGATTTTTGTTTGCTGATTGATCTTATCCTTTTGCTGAACTACCTGTAAACGAAAGAAAAATAGAAGGTTAAATAAAATCTTTGCTCTATCTGACTTCATTGCAAACAATTTTCACATTTCTCAAGAGATAAGATCAATTAGTACTACCTACCGTCAAAGGCAATGCCGAATGAAGTGATATTTTCACTGGTTTGTTTCGGAAGAATAAACTCCGGAATTTCTATTACTAGTTGATCATAATCAGCTCCTGGAACACGTGAACCGGAGACGATTCGATGAAGTGAGGTAGCGAAAATTCCAGAAAACAACAACAATGCAATAGTAAACAAAATGAGCCGTAAAAACTGACAGATTGAAATGTTTCGCGTCATTAAATTTTATGCAGAGAATTATTTCTCAAGGAGAAATGTTTCCAATGCATAAAAAATAATATCGCGAAACTTATTTTTTAAGACCTAAAAAAAATATTCACCTAATAATTGCGGGATAAATAAAACTAAATCATTTTTATATTTTTATTATTTCTGAGTGTAAGTTATCTGAGAAGGAGTTTATTTGAGTTGCGGGCTTGCGAGGAACTCGAAGCTTTCTTCAGTGTTTTTTTTCAGTTTTTCAGAGTGACATTCAAACATTTTCAATACTTTTGATAAAGTGTACAAAAAATACTGCAGACCCCGTTCGATTTTGGCAACATTCGATTTTGACACATGTGCCAAAATAGAACGGTTTTTAGAAGCGACATTACCATTTAGTTTCCTCTATAACAGAACCAATATAATTTAGACAAACACCGAAAATACGTTTGAACGTTCAGAAATGGTGACATAATACAATAACAAAATCAAAAAAAAAATTAAGTACTCAAACATTACAAAAAGATGAAAAATTAAAAAAATAAATCAAAAATAAATACAAACAATTGACTAAAAATGACAAAATCTACTTAAAAATGATGAAAAATGACAAAAACAGTAAAAATGACCAAAAAACAATGATTATAAACAAAACAAATTGTGCAAAATGTATCGAAAACATAAGAAAAAAAAATATAAAAATTCTTAAAATGGTCGGAAATTGACTTAAAATAACGTGATTGATAATAAAAATCATAAATTTGTAAAAATAAAAGAAAAAAACCTCAGAAAAAAACCGTTCAACACACAACACAAAATGTTTGTGCATGTTGCCAAAAACGAACGGGATCTGCACTTCCAAATTTAGATTCCTGATCAGATTTCCAATACCAGCACAGATTTTTTTTGCTGCGATTATAGTCGTTTTACCATCTTTATGGCATTCGCGACTTTACTGCACAGAATTGAAATTTCTTTCAGAGCCCTCAATCGTTAATTTAATAGTATTTTAATTTAAAGGTTTTTTTTTTATTCAATCTGAATTATTTACTTTTTTTTATTTTCAATACAACTTGCAAATCTGAATTAAAATATGAAGTCCAAATGATGAACATAATCATATAATAATTATCCACCTTTCCCTGAAGTTTCAACTCATATGCATAAAATATGAGTTGAAGAAAAAATTTATGGAAATTTTTTTGAATGAAATACAAAACCAAATTTGGATAACGATTTCGAAACACCATTTCATTTCTATTTTCTATTGACGATGTGAATAGAATACCAAGAATACTAAACTAGATACGGAATTTGAAATATGAAAACAGAAATACAATTTCCATTTTGATAATAGGGATCCCCTGAAATGAGTTTAATCTGATTTCAAATTCAATATTCAGATATGAATTTCTATCATTTTTAAAATTTGTAGCAGGATTCGGAAGCTTACCCCCATTCTGAGGATTCGGATTAGATTTAGGGGTTTTTTTTTCATCAGCTTTGACTCAGGATTGTCACTCTTGTATAACCTCATTCAATTATCAAAATTCAATAAATAATAATTAAACTTGTTTTGTTTAGAGTAAAGCATCCGCTCACTTTTCCTAGACCATCATGGGAGAGGGGGGGGGGGGGGTAAAGCCAACCCCCCTTTCCTCCCATTCCACGGCAATGCCCAAAATGACAAATTCCCAAAATCAAACCCCAGAATTAACTATTCATCAGAACATTTTTTCCAGAAGGCATCATTTATCATTTTATTTAAAAAAATACATTGCATAACCAAATATCTGCGGTGAGTTTTAATTTTCAAATTTAACATCAAAGCAAAATTTATTTCTATTCAACCATGAAAAGTGCAGAAAAGTAGTTATTTGGATGGGAAATGTATATTTTTCAGTCAAATAAATTCGACTGGAACGATACCACCAGGAGCAAGCTAATGTTTTCCATTAAGTAAAAACAAGTAATTCAAAAATTATGTAGGTGGATATTAAAAATTCCAGAACAATTTCGAATTCCAAATAAGTCAAAATACGTGTAGGCATACGATTTGTATACGCCGATTCTCCTGTTAGGAAAAATGCTCCATCCTTCTGCTGAACGCTACAACCAAACCAGCTCGGAAACAAACGAAGGATAATACATCGCTCAGAGTTGTCTCTTGAGTCGCTCTACACAGATAGCATTCAGAGGTGATAAGCGACAACTTGTATTTTCAATGTCGCTTATCATCGTTGAGTTGATTCATTATAGATAGGTGATCTGTTGCATTCGTCTGCCCGTAGGATACAATGAAACAAGATTCTTTGCAGGAACTCTCTCTAGGCTGATAAAATGTCACGCGGGATTGTAGCAGAGAGAAAATACACCATGTTTGTTTCGGCGGAGAATTCTCTCGCTTGACGATAAGGAGAAATGATCCAATTTCGGATCCTTGCCTGAATATTCCTTCTAAGGCAAAAAAGGTTTTTCGTCAGAACAAAACATTTGTCGTATGAGTTTTCTTTTCGAAACATGTGTTGGACAATTTTATCCGCATGTTTTTGGAAAAAATACTATCCTTACATAACCAGAGAATATATCGGATCGTGCAACAATTGGTCCGCTCAATCTCCTCCTAACCCATTGTTGTACATGAGTCTGCTGCAAGATTTGTATAAAAATTTCAAATTTATTAATTTGTATACCTTCAAAAACATTGTTGGGTTGATTTTACTGCCAAAAATAGCAATAAATTTTTTGGAAAATTCAGGACTCAATAAATAATTCCTGAATGAGCACAACGTATTTTGATTTGTACAAAAAAATGAACATTTTCATTCAAAAATCACCAGAGATATATCTACTAAAAGTTTAAAAAACATTTTTTTTAATTTTTGATTTTTTTTATTTTTGCAATACATTTCATGTGAACAAACACCATTCCTAACTTGTACCTCTGAAATAATATTCGATGTCATAAAAAAATTCGAAATAAGAATTTAAATGTTTGTGTTTATGATTGAAAATTTGAGAGTTGTTCAACCGTAGGATGAAAATACAAAATCGCTATTAACTGTTTTGCATAGTCAATGAAATTGTTAATTTATATAACCTTCGCTAAACATGTTTTGAAATTATTGAAAGCTCCAGAAAGCAAAGCCTCCATTTTTACAATACTTTTCCATGGATTCCGATTTGTTATTTTGAATTGGTTTTAGCTTTTTTCGTGTAATGCTTTGTTTCTTCTCATGTTGGCAAAAATAAAGCTTAAGAATAGGTAAAATAAATATTTAATCAAAATTAAACTTCATTTCAAGCTTATTTGAATTTTCTGGATGATTTCATCTGCAATTATTTCTTTTTCCATACAAATTTCTAAATAAAATTGTACACGTTCATTGATAACATGCAACTGATAAAAAACCCGGATTGTCTTTTAAAATGTCATTTTTTTTTCACTAAATAATTGAATGTTTTTGTTTAACTATTAATTTCAGTAATTTCTGTATTTATGTATATTTTTATTTTTTTCTATTTAAATATTAATATTAAAGTTTTGTTGATTCGCTGAAAATCATATCTAGGTATGTATTAAAAAGTCGGGCAAATTGCAATGTCTGAAAAGTGTCAAAGTCACCTCAACTGCTTAGGCTTTAACAGACTACTTACTTATCAGATTTATATCGAAATCCATCATCCCGACCATTCATTTTATGCAAAGAATTAAAGATTGTTCTAAAAAACCATGTTTCTTAAATTGCGTGACGACAAATTTTAAAGAATTGTGTTTCATGGCAACAGTGAACCCCTTGTTTGTCAGTAGAAACAGTAGAAAAACTTCGACCCTTTATCCCAAAAAAAAACTCTTATTCTTAGGTAGACACGAAATATTATTTATCATGTGCCATTTTCTCAGAAATTCAAATCTGCCGTAGAGCTAGACCGGAGACATTTAAGTGAAGCTTTGTTGGGCTCTTTTTATTCAAAAAAATGAACAGCAATAACTTCGTGAAATTTAATTTAATCAAAAAAGTTTTTCAGCCGCACAATTGTTGGGAAACATTTCAATGTGAAATGAATGTTTCTTGAAGATTGATGCAATGCTACAGAGGTAACATTTATTAAAAATAATCCCACTTTCACGAAAAAGATATTCAAAATAAAATAACTTTTTGAAAGATTTATTCATTACATCAAGCGAACGATCTAAAATTTTGGGCTTGATTGAGTCTATTTTTAAGCTTTAAATTTATTTTCATTATGTTAAAATCGATCGACTTCCAAGTGAGTCCTAAAGCAATTATTTTATAAAATCACATTTTCTTCATAGGGGTAAAAGGGGGCTTAATAGATCGCGTGCTTTTATCCTTTCACCTGTAAATTGGCACTTTTAAAACCTTTCAAATCCCTCAATGAAATTTGAATGACGCAAAATTTATGTTGGTAGGACATATAAAGAAATAGCTCAGGCAATTAAGGTCAAATAAAACTTCACTCAGATGGCTCCGGTTAATTTCAGCGGTAGATTCGAGTTTTTGAGGAAATTTTACGTGTTATAAATGCTTCTCCAGACTCTCAAACAGGCGGCTTCGTGTATTTTCGATTTTGGGTCCGAATTTTCCTATTGTTTTTTTTTCTTGTTTCGATTATAGTCGTTTTACCATCTTTATGGCATTCGCGACTTTATCAACGTTACAGTTGGCGGATCGTTATTAAAAAACTTATCCAGTACAACTGTGTTCGAACTCGCAGACATCGGCTCAGGAGACAACAGACTTGCCAACTGAGCTATATCACAAGCCCTCTTTTTCGTATTGTGCATAGGACGGTTTATATGAAAGATCACCCCTCGAAAGGGGCCGTCACCTAACTGGATTTCATTTGAACAAGAAGTTCTTATAATAAGCTTCCGTAACAATTGTTAATCGATTAATAATTTAAATTACAGCCTCTTCGACCATATTGTGGCTGAGCCTTAAGAAGGTTTTTAAAATATGCAACCATTGGGAAAAACCGTACATCATTAGGCACGACACAAAATTTGCCTGTGCAACTATTGGGCACAGACAAGCTGTTTTAAGTTTTTGTTTTTTAATTTTTAAGTTACTTTTTTTCGAACACTTGAACTTTTGGATCCAATCCTGTATGAGTGCAATCGACAAAAAAAAATGAAATGACTAAAATACAGCATAAAAACCAAAATCTTGTGCTCAGCTGTGCAACGATTGGCAAATCACCCTAGCATGTTATCTTCATTTTGTGCAAAAAAAATAATTTCTGCAGATCAATTATCTTTTTTTTTACATGATTAAAATCGTGTACACATTGAATTAACTCTAGGATAAAAAGGCGTGAATGCATATACTGAGCATTGATCGATGGGTACGAGCATGCATCTTGAAAGAGGGATCGTCCTTAAAACTGGCGGAAATAAATTATTTGACTCTATTTTTTAAACTTAAGATAATGGCTAATGCAAGGTAATAAACTTAGGAACTATATTCAACATTTTTTATATTTCCGGAAAAGTATTGTTTTAGTATTGAAAATGAATATGAATTTAAAAAATTATGAATCAAATTGTGTAAACCATATTTGAACCTTTTTTCAATACAAGAATTCAAAACAGCATTTTATTTCCTGTTTCTTATAATGATTTGAATTGAAAATCATAAATACTAAACTGGATGCAGAATCCAAAAAACGAAAACAAAAATACAATTTTGAAACTCATAATATTGGACAAGAACCTCCCAAATGATCTTATTCAAAATTTAATGTTCGGAACTGAAGGTTTAAATTGCTTTAAATTTAAATTTTTGAACTAAAAGTATAAAATCTCGCTTACATCTCCTGGTTAAACCTCGCGGATCCTACGGCCATATTCTGGATACTTTTAAAAAAAGAAACTATTTAAGCAAGTACGAGGAATAAATCTAAGTATCTTTTTCGTTTTGCTACCAAAAATTTTTTTTTTCTTACCATCATTATAAAGGGGAGAGTGGGGCATTATGGGCCACTTTTTTGCTTTGTTTCGTAACTTCTTTATTATAAAATATTTAAAAAATGGAAAGGTTTTCTACATTTTTAAGGTATTATTAGGCTTTTTTTTTTAAATATTTTTAAAAACATTAATTTTCCATGTTCTGACTGTTCCAAAAAAAGAGATTTTTTTTATTTTGAAAAACTGTGGGGAGACGTGGGTCACCAAATCCTAATTGACTGATTAACATGCAAAGTTTACGAGTTGACCCTAAACTGTAATTTCAAAATTCAGATGAGGATAAAAAAAGAGAGATGTGTATGATCGAATAGTCCCTAAAACCTGGCTCGCAATCGTTGCGGCAAATTTCCATATTTAGAGTTTATGTACGATAGAGACGATGGTTAGAAAAGATGAGCTAAACATTTTTCATATCTCTTAATTTGCAATAAGAAAACTTCACATATAATGATAACGTATTGTGTGTTCTGAATGTGTATAAAAACACCAAAATAAAAGTGGCCCAAGATACCCCTCAAAATGTGGCCCACGATTCCCCACAAGCAATGATTTTCAAATTTGTTGCGTTTGTGTAACTTATTGATGTTTCATCAAAAATTCCTTTTTCGCGTGAAAGTACATGACAAAACTAAGATCTTAAGCGTATGAGCATATTTTTGTTATGTACTTAGGTCTCCCACGGATGCAATTTAGCGGGTGCTTGTTTAACTATGTGAGTACATTTTTGTATGCTAGTTAAAAGAGTGTCCTTCCCGGGATTTCTCGGGAATTAGAAAAATTCGGGAACTCCCGAATCTCGGGAATTGCTTAAAAAATCCCGGGAATTCCCGAAGTCAGAAATATTACTACAAATTAGCACGATCTAAATTGGAAAAAAATGAATCAGATTGAGCAATGAAAATTATAATTCTACCAGTTCTACCTTGAAGGCACAGGTTTTAATATTTTTTGTCTTGGATCTGGTTAATACAAAGAATTTATAAATAAAATATTTTTCCAATCGAAAACTTGGTGTAAAAGTGAAAAACGACAAAGAGCCTCAACGAAACCAAACAATCCGAATAATGAAACGCTACGGAGAGATTTTGAATGTTCTATTTTGCAACACTCATTATTTAGAACATCACTTGGGATGCTATTGCCAGTAGCAAAATCATCACCAAAAATGAAATATTGTAAAACAAATGGATAGTTATCTGAAAATTTACGATATTTAATGAATAACCTGTAGTCTAGCTAAATAACTTCTATCGACAGTGAAAAATCTTTCTCAATTATTTATTTCAAATTTTTGCATCTAGAATCAGACCAGTTTGTCGGTTAAAGTACTTTGCTTTGCTTATTGAATTTTCTAGGCATTAAAAAAGTTTGAAATTTTTTGCAATACTAGGTACTACCTTAAATTAAAAAAATATCATATTGATAAGAACTCGTACTCAGTATAAGGTTAAGATCTTCATGTTTAAATCTTCATTTTCAATTTTTCCCGGGATCCCCGGGAATTCCCGGGTAAAAAATCGTCAGATTTCCCAATTTTCGGGAACGCTAAAATGGTCGAATGGCCGGGAAATGGACAAACTAGTAATTAAATAAAAGAAGCATATGATGCACTCATAAGTCAACAACATATAGAAAAACATGCTTACGCAAAACGACGACGATGACAGATGGATTGGGATTTTTTTCTTAACACACAGCTGAGATATTTAGAGTGGCCCACATTTCCCCATGGCACACGTTACCCCACTCTCCCTCACAATTTTTCAAGTAATTGTTTATTGAGAGTTGTTTGTTTTAAATTACACACAATACTCTACTCAATTCTAACAACCACTTGTGATTTTATTCTTTTCCCCCAATTCCCTTCAATGTCACTCAAAGTTTCTTTTTCCACAAAATAGGATTTAACCTTCAGTTAAAAGTTCAGTACGTAACAGTTCTCGGCAAGCTGAGCAATCATAATCAACCAAGAAGCTCCAAAACCGGTTCAAGTACCAGGAAAAGTACAAATTATGAAAGCATCACTGCTATCATCAGCATCATCATCCTCCTCGTTCTCTTGCTTCTGAGAAAATGGAAGGAGGCAAAAAGTCTGCTGCCTGTGCTTGCCAAATCAAAGTTAATTTTTTATTGCACATTCATGCTTCCAATTTTCCGCCGTTCACTGCGCCACGCCGTCAGACGTTTTTGGGGCAAATTTCCATACTAACTTACGCGCCCCGCGTCGTTTTGCAATTTGTACTTTTTCAGCGAACAAGTTAAAAACTTTCCGTGCACGTTATCCGGAAAGTGAGGCGAGTGAGCAAATTTCCTCATATGGCAAAGGCAAGAAGCCTTCAGCCCAGAGGCTGCCGGGAGAGGATCATATTCTTGAAATTTTCCAGCAATTCTACCACGACGTTAGGTTTTTTCTTCTCTTTTTTCTTTAACTCGAAACAGAGCCCCTGCTTGAATGTGAACTTTCTTAGGAATTTTTCGAACCAATCGGGCGGGAGCAGGAGGACAAATAACGGGAAACACGAATGAATCCCTTCCGTTTCCGGACTTCCGAGTTCCGTCTGGGAGAAAAAAGTATTGAAACCTGCGAATGAAAGGCGCAAAACGAGCGTCGAAAAGATGCTGCTTCGGAAAGGAACTTTGTGCAAGGAAAAGTTGTTAGCAGTCGAAGTAGAACATTAAACTTAATTAAAACATAAAGATAATATTTCACTCCGGCTCATGTGAAGTGCTGCTGCTGCTGCGGTTGGTTTCGTTCGATTTTTCGGGAAAACTGTGTCAAAGCAGGGCCCGGAACAGCTTCGGGCTCTCGGTTCAACCGCTAAGTTTATCAATTACCGATAAACTTTATTATAACGGTTATTGAAAAGTTTACATTTTTCAGGTGTAGGAGCATCACTGATGGTGAGATCGTAGGAAAACAGAACGGAAAAGCTCCCATGAATATGGATAGCTATCCGGGCAGCTTTTGTTTTCCTTTAATTTGAACGAAAAAGTTTATAATTTGAAGCAAACACCTTCCGTTAGGTTTGAAATAGTTTTAAAAAGGGTAGATTGTTCATGCAGGTAAACTTTAATGAACTGAAGAATGTTTTTTTTTATATTTGAATCGTCAAATGTGTTGCTTCAGAGTCGAAACCCATATGAAGCTAATTTATTAGACAAAGAGTGAAAATGAATCTTCTTGATTCTGCCAAGCAGAAAATCAAATGCCACCGCCCATACCTCCAGTTACCTTTAATGGTTGTTACTTCAGACCATTAAACCCAACGAGCACGCATGGTGAAGGGAACGAAAAATCCCTTGAGCAGCATCTGACCGGACTGGAGCCCTTCCGGCAATCAAACGGAAAGTAATGAAGTAGGTAATTTTATCGTAGCCAAGCAAGGACATGATTGTGGATTGTCCTCTCGTACCGAACATCACCATTATCATGATTATTATGGTTTTGTCCATCACACCTCCGGGTCCAGTCACACAGGCGCCAAGCAAGAGGCTTGTGGATTCTTGATTACTGATATGCAGTTAGCGATGAGAATGATATCGGGGGACCTGTCTGGTTGAAAGGTCAATTACGTTGGACTTAGTGCTCCTTATTTTACAGAGCTTTGGAACTAAGTTACGGTTGCCAGATTGCCCGGTTTTATCCGGGTTTGCCCGGATATTTTATACAAAAATTGAGAACAGTCCTGCCTCGACGCGTTTTGATGAAAAAAAAAATGTATTTCTTGATTATTGTTGAGAAATTTCTGGGTTTTAAGAACATTTGCTCGGAAATTGCCCGGATTTATGGTCGTCACTTTTAAAATCAAATGCTCGGGTTTTGTCAGGTTTTTATATAAAAGTGCCTGGTTTGTCCGTCCCGGATACGTGCTGAAAAATTCTGGCAACCTTGAACTAAGTTGAATCGATGGATTTTTTTTTTAATCTTTCCAGTTCGATACTTGTTCCACTCCCTTGCATTCTATGTACAGATTTGATGAAAATTTGAAAAAATCTAACAATATTTCAACATTTTTTTTACATTTCAAAGTGGTGACTCCCTAGAAACACGAAATAATGGAAACTTTCTTGTCTTGTTGTACCATTAAAGTTTAAATTATATAATTAACTACCCCAACAATTGGTACATTCACTAAAAAATAGCAATGACAGGTAATGTTTATTTATTGATGAATGAATGAAAAAAAATCACCTAATAATTTATCTAGAAAACTCTCTGGAGCCACCACACGAGAACAGAATAAGTGGTACCTATAAATTATAGGGTCAAAGCACAATTTTGATACAACCTTGCACATTTTGGATGACGTTGATATAACTTAATTCTGCTGGTTGATGCTTTTTACAGTTTAACCTTAAAAATTTCCAAAATTTTCGTGAAAATGAGAAGCCCCGAAAAAGTACAAAAGTATCGTGCAATAATAGTATTCTATCCCAAACCTTCCGCTGAGTCAGTTGGCGTAAATGGAAGAGGTAAGCATTGAAGCGATCTATAATAAGATTCAGAAGTATGTAAAGGAAACCAGCTTTGTGGACAAAATAATCTGAGCAAAAACCGGGTCCGGTGGACAAAACTTTGGACCGGAATATCATCATTGCTTACGGCAGTGAGAAAACTGCCTCAGTTCAAAATGGCTCCAAAAACGTGGATAGTACTTTCTATCGTACCACGATAATAAAGGGTCTAGGCAAATATAATAAAAATAAGAATAAAATAATAATATGTTTGGTCTAGGTCTATAAAAAGCAGAAGAAGCCAATGCCAAGTCAAAAACAAGCAGCTTCCATCATACCAAGAGCTCGTAAATTAAATGATCAACTGCTGTGTGGAAAATCGGAGTACGTTATCATTGACGACGAAATCTATTGCAATTAAGATTACAAAATGCTTCCGGGTGTAAGACTGTTCGGGATGGCTAGAGTAATGACAAGACGGATGTATCAATTTTTACCAAAAAATTTGATAAAAATTCAAAGGTTTGACAAGCCATATGGGTGAGTGTCATGCTTTCCAAGTAGTTTATGATTACTTAAAGAAAGAATTCAAACTTTTTACATCCGAGAATGACTGAACCATAGCCCGCTGCCCATGATCTACAAGCATGATCATCTAGTACCGTTTTGGCTGGATTTGGCATCAGCTCACCACTACAAAAGCACGATGGTTTGGTACAAATCCTATAAAGTCGAGATCGTGCCGAAGGAGACGAATCCGCCAAATTATCCTCAAGCCGATTGACTTTTTTGCTCTTATCAAATTTTATTTGAGAAAATATGTGAAGCCTGTAGATTCTGAAGAAAACTTTGATAACCTTTAAAAAAAAAGTTGCCAAAATCATCGCATATCAGTCTGTATTCAAGCTTATGAACAGTTTTTGTTTAAAACGCAGGTTTCAGTGGTGGAATAGAGTTAATCTTTATTCGTTTCGTTTGTCAAGTCCTTAAATAACTACTTATAACATAAGCGATAGCTATTTACATTATTCGCTGAAGTGATATCCTCACTTATTAGTTTTCTCATTTTCGTGTGATATTCTGCTAACCACTCAGAATATCTGGGAACACTGGTGAGTTACCACGACTCTAAATTGAGTTATTTGGCTTCACAGTGTGATGGTGTAAACATTTGTACCGTGTTTACCATCATCAGCTGTCATCATCAATCATTTCCGCTATTGTTTCAATTGCGAATTGACTCAAAGCATGCGGAACCAAAACAAACTGTTTTGGTTTCGCCGACGGAGCGGCAGATTTCCTCTGCCGAAACCGTAAGTATCAACAGTTTTCAATCGAAAATTCAATTACTGGCCTATGATTGTTTGGAATATAATTTTTTAATGTGTCACTGGAAAAGAAGACTATAGAGATCATAAAAGTGAAAGAGAAATTTAATTTGCTTCTAATGTGTATTAATACCGTTCACTTGAAATCGTACTGAGGGATAATGGAACACCCTATATGGTAGTTTTGGCGGATATGCTCCCTCTCTTGAGATCTACGAGAGAAACGAAGATATACAAAACTATTTCATTAAATTTTAAAAAAATACAAAATAAAAAAAACACAAAACAAAACAAGCTACGGCGGATATTGGAATGAATAAACTCATTGGTCCTAAAGTCCCGAAAAAAACTCTGGAGATCTAAAATCGTTTCGTGGACGAACAAAAGCCTAAACATGATTCTTCTTCTCAATTGGTTCACTCTAAGGGATCGCTCAACGTTGCTCCATTTTTTTTTTTTAAAATGAGATAAAATTTGTTGTTAAAAACACTTTTCAAACTCTAACTTTAGTGTACATGATTCGATTTTATTTTGTTTGGAGATCGTTAGATGATACGAGTCACGGAAAAAAAATTTAAAGGGTACTCCTCATTATTGGTTAAAAACTATACGGAAAATGGGGCTTTTCAGTGTTGATAAAGTTTAAGGTTTTAAGACTGCCGGTTTTATCTGGGTTTGCCCTGCGTAGCTATATAAATGGTTTACGTAAGGTCACAAATAAATAAATTTCGTGAAACTTAGTCAAGTAATCGTTTGAAGAAAAAAAACTGTTGAACATTCTTTCAATACTGATAAAATTAAAAAAAAATATACAATGTCAATCATTTTCAAATTTAAACACCCGTTAAAACTAAGAAAATACAATAAAATAATAAAAAAAATATGGATTTTTTTATCCTGAATTGAACATTGCTTCTATTCTACGATACGAAAATACATTGAAAAAACATCTTCATTACAAAGCTTTTGTTAATATTTATAGTGTTTCCGAAGTCTTAAATAATAAAATTACAATTTTTTTCAAATTCTTAAATCCTTGATAATGTTTTAAAATCGTTCAAAGTTTCCAATTTCGCGCTGAGTTAAAAAAATGTTTTAACTTTATTCTGAAAAATTGAAATTTGATATCTTCTTATTTTTAAATTAAGACATAAAGTTAAACAAAAAAGTGTGATTTTTTACAAAAACCTTCAAGAAATTTTTTTTATAACCACCTAATGGATTTTTCTTGTGAATAGTGCGTTGGATAAGGCAGTGTCCCATTTTTAATGTTGAAAATTATGAGTCATGTTTTTTTTCCGTTTTGCATTTATCGTATTCAAAATCCGGGCAATTTTACAAAAAAAACTAGGCAAATTTCTGGGCATTTGATTTCTAAATTGACGAAGAAAAATCCGTTCAATATCCGGGCAAATTTTGTCAAAACCTAGAAATTACTCAAAAAAAATAAAGAAAATAGTTGAAAAACATGTTTTTTCAAAACTCTTTAACGGATTTTAAATTGTATTCAAGACTTTCATAAAACCTTTCATGATTATTTTTGTTAGACTTCCTGAAAAAAAAATGTTTTGGAGGCAAAACAAATGTATTACAAATTTGGTTTTTTTGTTTGATTTGCCAATGAAAAAGAAAAAATCCGGACAATATCTGTGCTTTTTTCGATGAAATCTGGGCAACCGGGCCGGACCGGACTGTTCCCAAAATTTGTATTAAATATCCGGCCAATCCCGGATAAAGCCGAGCAGTCTGGCAACCTTGAGGTAAGGTGAACTTATTATCATTTTTCCGACGTACCGTGAACGGCCCTAATTCTGCGCAGTTAAGGATTTTTCAAAAAGTTTTATGTTATAAAAAATTTACCTTTCAATGAATATCCTCAAAATTTTGTGTACAGTTGGGCTAACTAACAAACTTAACGGAAAAAATAATAAGAGCTCGATTTTGGAACAATAATGTGGATTTTTTACAACATTTGGAAAAAATGCAAGTGGCCCTTATTCTGCGCACTTTTTTCTATTTGTTCCTAATTCTGCGCATATGTCCCATATTCTGCGTGCGCACCCAAATAAAACCAATATACCACTCCGTACTGATAAGACGAACATTTAATTTACTTAAATTGTATTAAAAAGCATGTTTTACGCTATTGCAAATTGCAAAATTGCAAATTATGAAAAAGGGCCAATTCAAGCCTTGGATCTTTGAAGCTTATGTGAAACTTTCTTTCACTTTTCTTACAGTTGCTTTTTTCCTGCATCTCGCTTACCAAATATTTGTTGACCGATCATGTTCTTCGCCGGATCTGGTCAAACTAAATAACTTGTTTCGTTTGTGTGCAGTGCAGACTATTCCGACATACAGAAGCAGTTCCGGCGGGCCACAAAATCGCCCCAGCAGGGGGAACTACGCGCTGCTTCATTTGGCTTACTATCAGTCAGTATCAGTTAGTCAACGAGTGCGAGTGAGCGGGTGAATCTAGAGAAGCTTCGCGTAGTTCCCCCAGCTGGAGCGATTTTGTGGCCCGCCGGAACTGCTTCTGTATATCGGAACAGTCTGTACAGTTGGAACTGAACGATTAACACGCGAACACGATAGGGAACGGAAATCAAGGTTTTCTATTTTTTGTCAACAAAACATGTAGATTCGAAGGGATTCCTAACGGCGTGTTCGTAAATTGATTTTTTCTATCGAAGTGATTTTTTCTATCGATGTTGGCGTTCGTAAATTAAACAAACTGTATGCAAAAGCGTTGGAAGGTGATTTGACATCTACTAAACAAATCGATGCATCACCCAAACAAATCAGTTTACGAACACGCCGTAAGAAACTCCCAACAACTTTACGGATACCCTATCTTCATAAAACTTATTAGAAAACTGTAATTAAAAGTCTCCTAACTCCCTGCATTCAATTCCTTGCAACTTTAACATCAGTTCACTCCGGTGCTTTTCATTCTGCGCATTAGGAACATAAGTAAACAAATGGTGTCAAATTCTGCGCATTGATTAAATCATTGTTTTGATTTGAAAAACCATTTTTATCTAAAAATTTTTCGGCAGTCATGTTCAGAATGATTTTATCTTTCACGTAAAGGCATTTCCAATGAGAAAATTCTGTTTAACACTGTTTCATTTGATCTTTTTGTTTTCCTAACACTTAAGCTGTACTACTAACGGCGGCCATTTTTCAACGTTTGCTTCCTACATTTATTTTGATTTATTCCATTTCTCGCAAACAATTCATCAGTTTTCAAAATAATTGGAAGCATTTTGAAGATAAACAGTAACTGAAGAGATTCAGCTTGTTTCATGGATATTTTGTTCATCACATCTTGAAATATTTCTGTTTGAATATGAAAATGCGCAGAGTTTGGGACTACGCAGAATTAGGGCCGTTCACGGTATATTTTCAATTTTATTTTTATTCCAATGCTCAGTGATAACCTTTTTCATCAACCACATTTTATATTCGTAGAAATGTTCCTGGCGGTGCCTACCTTCAGGGGAAAAATTGTCTTCGAAATTGAAAAAAAAAAATATCGATATTCAGCGATAGCTAAAACCATCATTCTACTAGGATTAACTTAAAAGTAAATTTTTTTAAGTTCAATTTCTACGATCGCAGGAGTTTCTAGACATTGTTTGATAATTGTTCCGATTAATCCCACAGATTAGTGGGGCAATGAATGTTTTGTTAAAATATGTCACATTCAAAGTATTTTGTAAGTGAATTTTATTTTGTTTATTTACCGTAAATCAAACTTGTAGGCATGTAACATTTCTGTTTGAAATGTTTCCAAACAGAACCTACCATGGAATAAAATTTGTGAATTTTTTATCACTTATAATTTATAATATTTTCAAGCAACTAAGGCCGCAACAAATTTGAAATCCTTCTTTTGTCACTTGGAGTTGAAACATCACGAGGGGTGGAATGTTAAAAAAAAACCCAAATTTTCAATAAATTGAAACATATTGGACAAAAGCTTACATGCATGCAATTAACTTGCATACATTCTCGCACAACATCGAAAAATTTTGAATTGAAAATTTGAAAATTCTAGAATAAAAAAGGTGATACAATTTTTATTCCCACAAATTTTTGAAAAAAAAAATCAAATTTTACAAAAAAATACCTTGATCTTTATTTATTTCCCCTTCTGAATTTTCGGAAAAATCAAGGGGGGGGAGAGAGGGTGACAAAAGAAAAAAATTGAAATTTGTTCCGGCTTTATTGTGAATGGAGCTCACATTTACTTTTACGGTTTGGAACAAGAAAGTTTTTGATCTTGAAAGAAGAAAACACATTAATTATTGACTGTTTGATATTTAAATCAAAATAATTTGCCAAGTTTTATCCTTATTCACCCCTATTGTTTTAATGAGTCGCGAATAGTCCTGAGCAAAAAAGCAGCCAGAATAATGGTATCATCTGCTTCTCTACACTTTATAATAATTTGTTTAAAATTCAACTTGGAAAATACAACTTCTATCAATGAATTCCTTAGAATTTAGCAACAGTATTTGTAAAATCTTAATACTTGAATTTCATTTCAAACCTTTTTAAGAATTTCAAGAAGAAACGATCTTAATAAAAAAATCAAATTTGCTTATTTATAAAAATCTAACAACATATGGATAGATCTGGTTCGAAACAAATAACTTATGAAACAAAGCCCTATGTTTGAAATACAAACAATCATAATTGTGAGTGACAATGTCCTCCAAAAAATATCCTTCTAGAAGAGCTTTTAAAATATAATTTCACCCTTTCTTGAAACTTTCTCATACACTGCAAAGCACCATTTTTATGAAGGTTCAATGACTTTTTTCAAACGCAAGTGTTGTTATCAAAAATTTTCGTTTTAAACTTAAAAGCAGTAATTATATTATTTTTTGTTTAATCCCTTATTTTGTCTGAGTTTACAAAATTTCTCCCCAGATTGGTACAGAAGATTTAATGGAATAAATAAGACATTGAATTTTCTCCTGCAGTTGATTGAAATGTGCAGAAACTCCAACGCCACACGGAAAAATTTACAGCCTTTGCCGTTGCTCAAAATTGAAACTGGGCAACCGAAACGATCACCCGGGGAGATTTCATTACTCACAATGCGCGTTCGCTCGTTTTTTGACTGCTGCTAAAGTAAAAATAACACCAGCCAACAGCCCAGCAGCCAGCCAGCATACAGACACCTCGGGGAAGTCATAAAAGCACGACTGAAACTGAAACAGAGAAAAAATGCGAAAAGTTGGGCCAGAAAAAAAAAACTTCAAAATGGCTCAACCCAAAAGCACAAAACAAAATCCATTTGTCGCGCTCTGGGGACACTTTATAGCCCGCCACAGTTCACAGTTACCCAACCTGCATGGCGTTTTTGAAATCCTTGCCTCACTTTTAAAGTTGTCTCAAGCTCCAGCATCTGAAATGGTCTTCGCATAGCTGAAAAAGCAGCTAAAAACAGAAAATGAAATAGAACTTTTGACAGCAAACGGGCGAGCAGCAGCGTGTACAAAAATCGTGCCAGTATGTTGTGTTGAGTTGAGAGAATTTCAATTCCACATTTATGTGTTTTATTTCCTCCCGCACGCATTCTGGTTCCGGTTTCCTGGTAGAGCGTCATCTATTTTTTTTTTTGATTCCAAAGTTTACCTCCGCCGGAAGAAGAAGCAGGGAAAATTCAACCAGCCACGTGGACTACATTCCTACCGAGACGAACTTTAGTTTGATCCGAAACATAAAATCTCACGCCTTGGCAAACGCACAAATGAAGGAATAAAATCCACTTACAATGATGATAAAAATTTATTCCTATCAATGCCTCAGAACCGTGTAGACGTTCGGGGTGTGCAGAAATGGAAGGAAGAATGCTTAGAAACTGGATGCTGAAGATGTGAGTGAACCACCCAATTTCCAAGGAAGCTGTCTAAATGATTTGACTTGAACTGGGTTTGACTTTCGGGTTGGTTTTTGTTGTTTGTTAACGGGAGCTGTTCTCGTTGTTGAAAATAGTGGGAGCTTCGAAGAATGATTCTCCAGGCATCACCAAAGGAAAAGAGGAATGGAGAAGAAACGAAATCCACCACAAATGCCATTAAACTCCTCTGTTTTTCTTCCAGCAGCCGCTCGCTCCTGGGCTTAGAAACAAGCAAAATGAAAGTGCGAGCTGGAATTGGTTTTGGTGCCGAGATGGGGGCGTGAATGAGTTAGTTGTTGGCGCCATGTTTCCACGAAAGAGCAGCTCTCACAAAGCATCACGACGATGATGATCACCACGCTCAGTCAGTCAGCCAGACAATGATGCTGTTTAGATGTTTTGCTTTCGAAGAATTTTGTTGTTGATGTACATTTTTTTTTTCAAACCATTTCCTACGACGGAATTCGGCAATAACGAAACAACATGAATGGAATTTGGTTGCTTACTTTTACTGGCTTGGATTTTGGACCCCTCGGGCGACCGAAATGTTTGGGTTGAAGCTGTTCTTGTTAGTGGGATGATTTTTCAAAGCCACAGAATCCTGTAAGAATAAGGGCTTAATGAAATACAATATTTTATTGATTTATCCGTTTTTGGAATCAGGGACAAGTTTTGTAGCTTATTGATCAATAAAAATACCATGATTGATCAACATTTAAACTCAGGCTTCTTAAGACCTCGTTGAAAAACTCAGTTTGTTTTATCCGGTTTTATACTGTCCATAGCAACTACATTTAAAATACATTACATCTAACCAAGGTCACTTGGGTATCCCGAGATGGCCGAACAGAAAATCAAATTGACCACATCTGCATCAGCCGAAAATGGAGAAGGAGCTTTCTTTATGTCCGCAACAAAAGAAGCGCAGACATTGCATCTGACCATCACCTCGTCCTTGGCGAGATACGACTGAGAGTTGCGCGTGTCCAACGGCGCGAGGAGGAAGTCGGGTGTCGATACGACGTCCGCGGGTGAAAAAGAGCATACCTACGTTGAACAGCTTGAATCCCGAGCCTCGGAGCTGCCAACAGACGGAACAGTCGAAGAACAGTGGTGTGGAATCAAGAATGCCTTTATCACGACGAGCCATGGTTTACCTACTCTCGGTAAAGTCTGTGGAAGAAGAAGTGAATGGTTGTCGTATGCAGTCGATGTCGATGATCGGAGCAAAGCAAAGGTCGGAATTGAGCAGGCATGTATCGGGTCAGCCAAAACAGCCGCTCGCTTACGATAAGCGGAGCTGGAAAAAGCAATTAAACCAGCTTTTAGACGAGACAAGAGAGCCTGGACAAACTCTTTATTCGAAGAGGGAGAAAGAACCGCCACCATTGGAGATATCCAATGTTGCCAATGTTGCCATAGTTGTTGGCAGACAGAAACAGATAAGCTCAAATGTTGGACTGAGCATTTCGAACAACTCTTCCGAATCACGAATAGCGATGGTCAACAGAACCTGCAGCTCTAAGCGCCAACAGTAAGTCGACGAACGTGTTAACAGAGTGTGTAACTGGTGTGGCATATTTTTTCACCGCTACTTTTTATGATCGTTATGGATGAGATCCTGACTGGATCGATCCATTGTGCACCGATCCGAGGATTGTCATGGAATCCTTCAACAATGGAGCAGCAAAACGACCTTGGTGTTGTAGACAATATTGTCTTGCTCGCCCAACCACAACCGGATATGCAGAGCAAACTCGACGACCTCAAGGCAGCAGGTCTCAAAGTCAATGTCGGAAAGACCAAGTCGATGGAGATCAACACAGAAAATCCCTCCAGTTTCATGGTAGCTGGGCAACAAGTTGAGAAAATGGAGTGCTTCCAGTATCTTGGTAGCCAGATTACGCCTTATGGTGGTACCAGGAAAGACATCGAAACCCGGATCAGAACGGCCCGATTTGCGTTTGCGAGTCTCCGAAACATCTGGCAGTCACGCCAGAGCCTCCGAATGAAAATCCGAATCTTCAACACAAACGTCAAATCCGTATTGCTGTACGGGTGCGAAACTTGGTGCACATATGCGGTGACGACGCGAAAATTGCAAGTATTTGTAAACCGCTGCCTGCGGAATATCATCCGCGCTTGGTGGCCTGGCAACTAGATCTCGAATGAGGAACTACATCGCCGGTGTCATCAAAGGCCGCTAGAAATCGAAATTCGGGAACGTAAGTGGAGATGGATTGGGCACACGCTGCGGAAAGATGAAAACGAGATTTGCAGAGAGGCGCTAGATTGGAATCCAGAAGGTCATCGAAGAAGAGGCAGAACCAGAAACTCGTGGCGGCAAAGCCTAGCCGCTGAAATCTGAACTGTCGACGAGAATCTTGACTGGGACCAGGTGAAGACGCTGGTTCAGTCAACAGTGGTCTTTTATCACGGCCCTATGCACCGGAGCATCGGCGCGGGATCATTAAGTAAGTAAGTAAGTGAAACTAGTTGTAGCAGCTTTTCCCCCTGGGATGTCAGCTCGACTTTCATTTCGAGAGCATTCTTCAGCAAGTCCTTCGTCATCATTGGCACGCAGAAGTCCTATAGCTCGTCTATGAATTCCACCTTCAAGTGTTCCAGATGGTAGAACGGTTCCATTTCCAGTTCGATTGTTTGGAATGGTTCAAATTTTGTCTAAAATAATTGCCCGGCTTTCGATGCCACGAAATAAAAATATGGAAGTTAGGGTTTGTTATTTTAATATTTGGCAACATTTGCAATTTCTTCCTCTAGCTTCACAACATTTAAATGAGCACAATTTCACATTTTTATCGACTTACGATGTTTCGTCCTGGCTCGCTTTCGTGTGCAATCTGTAGCCGTCAGGATCCCATTCCTTTTGACTGCTTCGCTCGACCAGCCAGCAGATCACTCTGGTGTTGCCCTCGAAGACTACCATTGAGCTTACCGAAAATCTGCTCGCCGAATCCGCTACCAATGCCATCGCTGCTACTGCTCTCGGAGAGAGAGCATTCCCAATGCCCCAGTCGATCTCGATGTCCGCATAGACGATAGCTCAAGGTGTGACGATTTTGTTGCTGGAATTTTAGGTGCGGACAATGCCACAGTTGATTCGGCTGCTGGTGATGTGAGGCGTTCCAAATTGCCGATTGCCATGGGTCGACGCCCCAACCAGAACCGTTGATGTGTTGGCTCCGAAGCCCAGCAGGAGAGCATCTTAGGCTGCGGAAGGTGCTGTCTGCCAGAATGATACTTTCAGTGGAACTGCCGGAATTCTTCACCGCCGGATGTAAAACTGCGGGTGGCAGTCCAGCGCAGTGCCAAAAAACACTCGTGACCGATCACCTTACCTTCTTTTTTTCTGGCGGAAACTGAAGTGACGTTTCCCGCTACTTTTTGCATGCTTAACGTAGTTTCCCCCTAAATGGTTTTTTTGCCTTGCACATTTCTCCCTTGATTTTCAGATTTGGTGTAAAACCAACACGCTCGTATTGTTTTATGCAATGGGTGGGTAATTGAATAAAACTTGTTGCCTGAATTGCTCTCTCATATCATTGCTCAAACTAATCAAAATTCAAATATTTCACAATCCACGCATCCTCCACCTCAAAGCAACATGACACAATTTGTTATTTAATTAACACTGATATAAAAAAAGCAACCAGTCTACATGACCACATTAAGAAAATGGAACTCATTTTTGGCAAACCACAAAAAGTTTTATAATATTAACTCAAAATTTAGCTTTTTTTTTTAAATATTACACTTTTTTTGTTAGTCAATTTTCCATTGCAGCAGAAATTTAATTGACAATTATTCGTGAAACATTTGAAAATATATTGAAATAATTTGATTGAATCATGAAACTATGACTCGCTTTATTGTGAAAATACATAATTAAATTAAATTTCTTCCTAAAATTTTTAGTAAAATTATATTAACCAATAACAAAATGTTTAAAAAAAAATCTTAAATTAAAAAAAATTGCTCACTTTTGAGTTTTATAATACTGCGACAGTGTAAAACATACAGCAACAAAGTGTCAGGTTGTTATGAAAACACAAAACCGGTTCATCGCATAATCGCTTTAGAGGAACCGTTCCAGAATCGAGTAGACAGTCAAAGCAGCTATTTCAACAGGCAAGGTAAATTACCTTTAGTAATCAGCAAACTACTGGCGAGTGTCCTGTTTGTATCCGCCGGACCATTCGACAAACTCTCAGCGTTCAGTTAAGTAATCCATCCAAAATTGCAACTTTCAAATTATGGAAAAATTATGGAAATTGTTATTCTTGACTTATCTGTACTGTTTCGTATAGCCTAACTTTCGTTATTTCACTGAATGCTTATGTTGTCGCATACATTGTTTAAATATTTGTAAAATTAACGTAGATTAAAAGAGCAATATTAAAGCACTCTGTAAAAAAATAACATATGGAACAGCTTTGCGGGTATGGGACAGACATGGCTTGGTATTTTTTTTTTTTCATAAATGTTAATTACAAATTTATGAAAATTTTTAGTCCACATCGAAGAGCTAACTGTATCAGAACGATTTTTAAGATAAACTAAAAAACGATGAAAATGCATATGGGACAATCTAGCGAATAGCAGCAGTATAGGTTAAAATCTGAAAAATGTTAAAGACGCAAAAATCTTCCAAAATCAGTTTTTGAAACATAGGTACCAAAAATGCTGTTCCCCTGTGTTATATAGTGATATAAAAATAAGATTTGTTCGGATTGAAGTTTTTTTTAAACTTGAAATAAATAATGTGTGTTTTTTTTTTTCAAAACAGACTAAATTTTGACAAAAATATGACAATACTATGATAAAAAATTGACAAATGTGATAAATATATGAAAAATTAATGATGAAAACATGATAAACTTATAACAAAACAATCGCAAAATTTTGACATAAATTTCACAAAAAAAGTTAACAAAAATATTGAAAATAATTGACAACACTACGATAAAAATTAAAAAAAATTAGTTCGAAATAAGTGTATGATCATTTAGTATCCGGGCAGTTACAAACGCTTGTATTTTAAAAACTATTCATTTGATCGAAAAACTTTCTATGGAGGAAGTGAAGGTGTTAATATGAAATTTAATATAAAAATATAAAAAAAAATATTTATCAATGATTTCAAGAAATAATCTTACTTTTTCATAAAATCTCTTTTCTATCTTTGCACCCTTGTGTCAGTCATTTATTGATCTATTATTTTTACCACAGAAGTAAAACCTTTGCAAAATCATGATATTTTACACAAACTCACCTGAAAAAAGCATCTGGAATCTGGTTGGAACCTTTTCATGAGTATTTAGTATTGAGAAATTTGATCTCTCAAATCCGGTTTTAACATAAATTTCTTCGTCCATCAGGATACATCTGTCGCATTGCTTAAAAAACCGGTTGCACATATTGCAATCTAAGGAACTGTTCACTATTAGTTATTTACTTGGTGTCTACTAGTCAGACAACACTTTTTGACTGACGAAAATGGATTAATTGCATTATTTGAGGGGTCTATATTCAGTTATCCCCAATAACCATAGACTTTTTACCATATTTAAGATGAAGGGTTCTATTCCGATGCTTTATTTGAACTTCGTGTGGATTCTAGAGTGGCTCCTTATACTTCTTAACCATTTAGTCCGAAAAAAAAATCAGAAAAAATCATCAGTTCATGAACTTTCAACTCAACAATGTAGAATTTTCGAGGCGCAAAATGCGCAAAAGGAGCAAATTTGTGCAAAATTATTTTTACCATGTCTTTTTGGATTGTAAATATCTCAAACACACATTAACTTAAAAATCTGGCAAAAATAAGCAAGATAGTCCTTTTCATAACCAACACAACGCTGCTAAAGTTTTGCATATCCGAGCTACTAACGTAGCTATCACCGAAATAAAGTGCCCGGATACTAAATGATCATAGCCTTATGACAAAATAACGTGAATAATATGACAAAAATGACAAAATAATTTAAAGAAAATATGACAATAATCTTTTTACTATAATATCTATAATAACTATGACAAAAAATCAACAAATATGAAAATATGACAAAGTTATGAGAAAAATATGAAAAATATATAAACAAAATTTGACATAATTTTGGCAATAATGTTTCCCTAAAATGACAAAATTATGCTTTAAAATGACCAATGTGATAATGCTTTATTAAAAGTCCTGCCAGATATTCAAAACATAATTCCACAGATTGAAAAAAATAGTGAATGAAATTTCTCTTGATAAATTTGTCTTGATAAAAATTACGAGGCTTGAGGCGCTGGGAGGAATTTTGTAAATTTATTTGCTCAATAATCAATTGTTTCTTGTCTAAAATAATTTTTGATGAAGCTTGGTTTGAATTTGGTAAAAGGCTTGAATATTTTTTTTAATAAATTTTTCATAGATTTTTCAATACATATTTACCAAAACAATTAACGAACAAGGGGCTTGTGATATAGCTCAGTTGGCAAGTCTGTTGTCTCCTGAGCCGATGTCCGCGAGTTCGAGCTCAAGAGTAAACATCGAACACAGTTGTACCGGATAAGTTTTTCAATAACGATCCGCCAACTGCAACGTTGATAAAGTCGCGAATGCCATAAAGATGGTAAAACGACTATAATCGAAACAAAAAAAAAGTTAACGAACAAGAGAAGGATACTGAAAAAAAGGTATTAAAGTTAGCATTTATAGATAATATTTTAATAATCAGACGAACAAGTTTTAGAATCTTTTTTCATCTCATTTCACCACCAAATGGAAGCATTTCTTTTTTCATTACACTCATACCCACTTCATTTCTTACATATTTATCACAACCGAAAATGGTTTATGTTTCGCTTTGAAATGGATATTTATTCAAATAGTTTCTGTAATATCAATTTCTAAACCAAAACAAATTAGTTGATGTTCATACTGCTCATCATCAAAAAGGATCTACCTAATGCTGATGACACTCGAGCTACTTTCAAAAGCGCCCGAACGCAGGCAACATAACTGTAGCAAAACCAAGTTCTGTAGCAAGCAGAACGAATGATCGGATGTGGTCGAAAAATTTGCAATCATCAATCGCTGACTGAAAATTTTCGTATGCGATTCTTCTGTACAGAACCATCTTCCAAAGCTTTCGCTTGATGATTGAATCATAGGATGGCAAACAGGCAACCAATTCGTCTCTTGGATGAACTAAAGAGGTTGGCCGGAAAGGCCGATTGGTTCACTCACTGAGTGCCATCGTGTTTAATTTTTTCAAATACGTTCGAGGAATGGGTTACCTCACAAAGTGAAAGAATCATTTTATTTTCGTCGATTTATTCGCCAGTCACCATCCTTGATTCCAACCATTGGATGCATTAATTCCGTGGTCATTGACATGACAATGTCCTAAAGAAATTTTGGTCTATTTGACTGTATATTTCAAAATCAGTAATGTTGAGATTACCTCTTTATGATTCAATTAAATCACAATTGCGTTATCGAACACTTGGCAAATGAAGTACTAAAAAAATGTCTCCTTTTTTTCTTATTACGATTTTTAAGTGTTTCATTCTTTTTTTTCATTTCAATCAATTCGCGATTTCGAAGCTAATTTATGACAGATCGTGTGCGTGCAAAAAATGTAAAAAACAGGGGGAAAACTAGCTAGTAATAAATCATGTTCCGTTCCGTGTTCCGTGAAGCATCACAAATGGACAACAAAAAAGGTCAATTTTTTACTACGCCAAAAACTCTTCAGAGTATTTCACATATGTATTTCTGAATGAAAACTCAAGCCAAATGCACATTTTCAATTGCAATTTGTTAAAGAAGAAATCTATTAACATTCCTTCAAAATTTGGGGAAGAACCAACAGCTGGTAAGCTAGAATTTTTTTATTCGAAAAAACAAATTTTTGATATTTTCTATTAGGTTTCCTTCTGCAGCTGCATACAATCAGGCGTAATAATTTTAAAGCTGTAAGGCGGATTTGGATATTTGATGGTGGTAAAAATGCCATGGAAAAAATATATCCTTGAATAAATACACAATTCAAGTTTACTTTGACGGTATGCAATTGACATCGTTCAATGGTTATATCATGTTTTGTACTTTATCGGACCTTATATGATTTTTTGGAGAAATTTTTATTAAAAATTAAATTTATACAACCACTAGCCGTAAAAAAATTAAAATTAAAATTTAACACTTTATACTGTCTTAGGCTGAAACTATTTAAATTTTTATATAACGTATTCATTAAATGTTACAACTAAACCAAATCCAATAGTTTAAAGTAACAAATTGTTCATGCATACAGACCGACGAGAAGCGCATAAAGTTTAATACAAAGATATGATACACCAATATAGATAATTGGAAAAAATTAAAAGTTTAGAAAATGAACGAAAAGATTGATTTACATGTTAGTTTTTTCTGACCAACTGACTATTTTAAAATGGAGCTATCAGATAGAATTGACTCTTCTACCAGGCTAATTTATTCTAATTTAATTGAAAACAAACTTAAATTTTTCAAAGGAGTGTTTTTTTTCATAATCATTTAGATTTATGAAAACTTATCTCGAAGCAATGTAAAGTCGTCTATAATTTATCGTTCACCCAGAATGTTGCTCACGCTTCATCGTACTACCCCAGATGGCAGCAGCGCAGCTTCGAAATAGCGGATAAACAGCTTTCATTGTATTGCATGAGTTCAAGTAGGCATTGACTTGAAAGGACGTCAAATATCTTTGCTTCGTAAAAAAAATGTTTCTTGTTCAAGTGAAAAAGTGTGATAGAAATCAAATTGAAGTGATAATAAACTCGAATGTGACTACAATCGTAGTAAATGCTTTTGAAAATTGGAAAATTATCATGAAAACTCATGTACTGGTAAATGTGGTACGAGAAAAGCAAATGGGTTTAAGAAAATTGGTTTGCAACTGGTTCCGGTATCAAACAAGCCCCTGTTTTTGCCCTGTCAATCCTAGTTCATGACTCCGGACTCGAGGAAGAGGTTTGTGATTGATGATTTATTGGTGAGATCCAACCATATTTTACTGTTTACATTACATTATTCCATAAATTAAAAGTTTTCGTTCCAATTCTAAAATCATGTACATTTGCATATAAATATGAAACGTTTGGCTGGGAGCTTCACGCTTTATTTCTTGATTCCATGGTTAACCTGGCCGTATTAGTAACTGCAATGGAGTGTAAAATACAAGAGATAGTATGTTGCAAAGAAAAATGAAGGACGCAAGAATAAAATTTTTATTTTTTTCAGAATATATTTCGATGTCATTCTTTCCTGAAAACAAATAGCTGTAGGCTGTAAACAATGTTTGACTTTTAAATCATTTCTTAAAGTATTTTCAATTACTTCCGTTTTTGCCTAAACATAGTCACATCTTTCTTAAAAGCTAAATAAAAACAGAATGGAGAAAGTTAAGAATATTTTATAGTTTTTTTTTTGGGTACAAAAAACGGGATCATTTACTAAATGCACAGGCTCTTTTAGAATGCGCATTATATATTCTTATTTAATTATTTGATCTATTTCCAACCTTTTTTGACGGACTGACTAACTTATTGAAATAAACTAATAAATAACAAAAATCAATATTTCAGTTTTTGATTTTCTTTTCAGAAGCTTCAATATCAGTGTTAAGAGTTTCAGTCTCCCAGGGCTTACCATTCCCAGATCTACTAACACTGTTCCAAAACCTTCTCACGTTTATGGTTGGGTAGTAGGGATCTCTGCATCTGCCTATAAGTAAACGATGACTAACATACCTTCTCCAGTTCCCCGCATAATCCGCAGTATCCGGTCAGGGCACCTTCAACATTCTGTGGGGGTAGGTTTTTCATTTTAAAAGATTTATTAATTTGAGGCAACGATTTTGAAGACTTCACGGCCTTTGAAATTATATGTTAAGAAACTGTTGCACCCTCTCAAATAAAAAGGTGTTCCAATTCCGAACGACTGTTTTTACTTTCATTAAACGAAGAATTGCTGAGTAGCGTCAACCAATGCGAATGCGAAAATGAAATAAGTTATTTAGAGGCAGTACGTAACTCCTGAATCGATGAGTCATTTTATATTGAATTATAACATGTTTTGCTGTCAACTTACCGATAAAATTTCGATTGTTCTGGAAAATTTCGCACATTTGTTACTGTCATCATTTCTTATAAGATTAAGAAAAAAAATCGAATGAAGGGCAATTCGGATGAAAAAGTTATTGAAACAGCGTTATTTAAAAACATTTACTCCTTTATTGAATTTGGATTTAGTTGTTTATTTCTGGGTTTCCGACGCTTTTTGTCTGTCTCTTTTTTTTCATGGATAGTTTTCATCAACTGCTCACTCCTTTATCAACCATTTTCACTCGTTATGTACATTTGTTTGTCCATTTCATATATTTATATTCATCAATCACACTCAGTGTTATCATGAAAACTAGACTTTTTATACAACATTCTTTCCTTAAATTTACTTATTGGCGAGTACTCTTCTTCTAGAGTGTGCCGCTTTACTTTATAAGAATTCTTGTTACCTACAATGTGGCTTTATCGTTTCTATCAGACCGATGGTTAAAACTTGAATGATCGTTGTTAAATAGTTTTCTTTTTGTCTTATTAAGGTTTAAAAAACGATAAATTTCTCAAATCATTAACAAACCGATAGTGGATGTACGGCGATAACGTATCGAGCGCCAGATGTATGCGTTTGTTTTTTGTCCTTTTTAATATAGTTTTTTTTTAATAATATATTTGATTTGATTAGACCACATTCAGCCAATTGTTGTGCAACTTGGCAGCTTAGAAAAACAAATGATGGCTAGGCTATTGACAATGACCTTTGGAGTTAGCTAAATATACAAGCTAAGGAAGGATTATACATCGTTCGGTGCCTATTATACTCTGAATGAATTTGTTGATTCTTTTTAACACGAAAAAAAATCAATTTATATTTGGTTTTCCAATGGTTTTGACTTTGATCACATTAAAGAAGAACTTATTTTTTTTATTTTCTAAAGATCCTTGTTTTGCTGAGTTGACTCTAAGTTTCGCTTACGGGCTACAGGCTGTAATATACATTTTAGCTATCCTTGATGCAAACGGTTAAACCAGTCAAACAATAATCAGCCACAGATAATTTTGGTTTTATCAATGACAACAGTTTTCGGATAACCGCATCTTATCAAACATGATTTATAAGTTAGGCGCTCGATCAATCAATTTATATCACATTGAATTTTCTTTCCTCTGTTTTTTGTTTGATCATTTTATTTTCCACACATTGATTTTCTTAAAAAAAAAAGAATAAATAAACTTTTTTCAATTCTGAACGCAAAAGTTTCCGTGGCTTTGTGTGTACCTACTGAAAAATTTATTTCCGCTATTTAATTTCAGCTGACCCAGTCCTGCGAAATCTTTCGCTAAATTTTCCCCCCACTTTGAATTGAGTGGTGCTCCGTAAAATCGTTCCATGCTACCTTTTTGGGTCTTATTTCTTCTGCTTCTGCTGCTGCTGCTGCCAGGTTTTGGCTCTCCCTCGTCAGAATGACCGATTTTTATGACTTGCCGTATATTTTCATTTTTTTTTCAGTCCACTTTCATCTCTAAGAGAACCCGATCTTCGACAACCAAATCTTGGTACGGAACATACGGTTTCCTTCTCGCTCTAGCACTCACTTCAGAAGCGTTGAAAAGCCATTCAGCGGTGAGATAAATGTGATATTCAGGGATTTTTTTTCTCGTTCTCTATTTCCCTCTTACGGACACTTGAATCTGATTTTGGTTATTTTTCCCACCCGCTTTCCCGTCTTTCACTTCGTCGTCGCCGTCAACCATCTGGCAACCAGTCTGTGGTTTTGGTTTAATTTTATAGCGTTTAACCCGTTTTTCCGGTCGTTTCCGTTTTAAGCCTGCTTCTTTTCCCCAGCAAATCACCCATTGGAGCTGTCCAGTTTTTATTCCAGGGGTTGGTTGAGAATAATTGGAGTTCAATTTTGACCGTGGCAGAACAGAATCCGATTTCTTGGGGCTTGATTTATTGGGCTTAATTTCGGGTGTCGGAGTCTGCGGTAAATCGACAAAGGATATATAAATTGTCGGCTGGCTGTAGTTGTGGGTAGCTTGTATTGATTCAAGCATTAATTTTAATCAGCCAAGGCGCTTTCGATTGGACACAGGCCAAAAACTTCGTTTAAGGGGTTGCTTCCAAAACTTTTCTTGAATTTTGAGAATTTTCTTTTTAAAATTGAAAAATAAATTTGAATCATTGCCAATACTAGCAAGCTCAGTATCAATAGAAACATCTTACAGAATTATTACAATTAAGGTTTTTTCCATCCTTTCAGTTTGTCAGCAATTTTTTGTCTAGATTATTCTAGAGTTATTCTAGACAATTTTGACAATTTTGACAATTTCACAATTTTGACAATTTTGACAAGTTTGACCGTTTTGACCATTTCTACAATTTTGACAATTTTGAAAATTTTGAAAATTTTGACAATTTTGACAATTTTGACAATTTTGACAATTTTGACAATTTTGACAATTTTGACAATTTTGACAATTTTGACAATTTTGACAATTTTGACAATTTTGACAATTTTGACAATTTTGACAATTTTGACAATTTTGACAATTTTGACAATTTTGACAATTTTGACAATTTTGACAATTTTGACAATTTTGACAATTTTGACAATTTTGACAATTTTGACAATTTTGACAATTTTGACAATTTTGACAATTTTGACAATTTTGACAATTTTGACAATTTTGACAATTTTGACAATTTTGACAATTTTGACAATTTTGACAATTTTGACAATTTTGACAATTTTGACAATTTTGACAATTTTGACAATTTTGACAATTTTGACAATTTTGACAATTTTGACAATTTTGACAATTTTGACAATTTTGACAATTTTGACAATTTTGACAATTTTGACAATTTTGACAATTTTGACAATTTTGACAATTTTGACAATTTTGACAATTTTGACAATTTTGACAATTTTGACAGTTTTGACAATTTTGACAATTTTGACAATTTTGACAATTTTGACAATTTTGACAATTTTGACAATTTTGACAATTTTGACAATTTTGACAATTTTGACAATTTTGACAATTTTGACAATTTTGACAATTTGGACAATTTTGACAATTTTGACAATTTTGACAATTTTGACAATTTTGACAATTTTGACAATTTTGACAATTTTGACAATTTTGACAATTTTGACAATTTTGACAATTTTGACAATTTTGACAATTTTGACAATTTTGACAATTTTGACAATTTTGACAATTTTGACAATTTTGACAATTTTGACAATTTTGACAATTTTGACAATTTTGACAATTTTGACAATTTTGACAATTTTGACAATTTTGACAATTTTGACAATTTGGACAATTTTGACAAATTTGACAATTTTGACAATTTTGACAATTTTGACAATTTTGACAATTTTGACAATTTTGACAATTTTGACAATTTTGACAATTTTGACAATTTTGACAATTTTGACAATTTTGACAGTTTTGACAATTTTGACAATTTTGACAATTTTGACAGTTTTGACAATTTTGACAATTTTGACAATTTTGACAATTTTGACAATTTTGACAATTTTGACAATTTTGACAATTTTGACAATTTTGACAATTTTGACAATTTTGACAATTTTGACAATTTTGACAATTTTGACAATTTTGACAATTTTGACAATTTTGACAATTTTGACAATTTTGACAATTTTGAAAATTTTGACAATTTTGCCAATTTTGACATTTTTGAAAATTTTGACAATTTTGACAATTTTGACAATTTTGACAATTTTGACAATTTTGACAATTTTGACAATTTTGACAATTTTGACAATTTTGACAATTTTGACAATTTTGACAATTTTGATAATTTTGACAATTTTGACAATTTTGACAATTTTGACCATTTTGACAATTTTGAAAATTTTAACAATTTTGACAATTTTGACAATTTTGACAATTTTGACAATTTTGACAATTTTGACAATTTTGACAATTTTGACAATTTTGACAATTTTGACAATTTTGACAATTTTGACAATTTTGACAATTTTGACAATTTTGACAATTTTGACAATTTTGACAATTTTGACAATTTTGACAATTTTGACAATTTTGACAATTTTGACAATTTTGACAATTTTGACAATTTTGACAATTTTGACAATTTTGACAATTTTGACAATTTTGACAATTTTGACAATTTTGACAATTTTTACAATTTTGAAAATTTTGACAATTTTGACAATTTTGACAATTTTGACAATTTTGACAATTTTGACAATTTTGACAATTTTGACAATTTTGACAATTTTGACAATTTTGACAATTTTGACAATTTTGACAATTTTGACAATTTTGACAATTTTGACAATTTTGACAATTTTGACAATTTTGAAAATTTTGACAATTTTGACAATTTTGACAATTTTGACAATTTTGACAATTTTGACAATTTTGCCAATTTAGACTTTTTTGAAAATTTTGACAATTTCGACAATTTTGACAATTTTGACAATTTTGACAATTTTGACAATTTTGACAATTTTGACAATTTTGACAATTTTGTCAATATTGACAATTTTGACAAATTTGACAATTTTGACAATTTTGACAATTTTGACAATTTTGACAATTTTGACAATTTTGACAATTTTGACAATTTTGACAATTTTGACAATTTTGACAATTTTGACAATTTTGACAATTTGGGCAATTTTGACAATTTTGACAATATTGACAATTTGGACAATTTTGACAATTTTGACAATTTTGACAATTTTGACAATTTTGACAATTTTGACAATTTTGACAATTTTGACAATTTTGACAATTTTGACAATTTTGACAATTTTGACAATTTTGACAATTTTGACAATTTTGACAATTTTGACAATTTTGACAATTTTGACAATTTTGACAATTTTGACAATTTTGACAATTTTGACAATTTTGACAATTTTGACAATTTTGACAATTTTGACAATTTTGACAATTTTGACAATTTTGATAATTTTGACAATTTTGACAATTTTGACAATTTTGACAATTTTGACAATTTTGACAATTTTGACAATTTTGACAATTTTGACAATTTTGACAATTTTGACAATTTTGACAATTTTGACAATTTTGACAATTTTGACAATTTTGACAATTTTGACAATTTTGACAATTTTGACAATTTTGACAATTTTGACAATTTTGACAATTTTGACAATTTTGACAATTTTGACAATTTTGACAATTTTGACAATTTGTAATGCTCTTTTCTGCTCTTCCAAACAAGATTGTTTCAATATTGTTTTAAGCGAGAATAATGCGATTAAAATTTTGTTTCTAGAAGGCTCGTTAAATTTATGACTTTTACGCACCTTTCATTAATGCTCTTACTTGAAGTTGATCAATTTTCGGTCGAATGTTTAATTACTTTCTGATTTTTTCCTTTCTGCAGAAAGTAATTGTCAAAAACGCTCCTTGTGACACTTTTGCGTAGAATATCAGCCCTTACTTTTGATTTACTATTGAAAAACTGACACATTAGTTTTTTTTATCCTTGTTATTGTGCAGAAACCGTTTTCAAGCGTAACATTTTTAGCATATTTCAGGTTTCATATATTTTCATAAGGTTTTGAGGAGAGCTTTCCTTTTGCTTTGATTATATTTAAAAAATTAATTATGAAATTTTCGAATATCCATTCGGAAAATTTTTTGAAGTTCATTTTTGGAAAAATGCCTGTGCAAATGGTGTTTCCAGACAACCATCTCGTGTTTCAACTTATAATTCCCGAAAGATATTAAACAATGAACTTGGCGAATTTTAGTATAATTTTTATTAATAACAATAAGGAAATTAGAGATGAAGCATTTAGAGATCATTTGTTATGTGAAAATGCGCTTTGCTGCTTAATAAATTCTTTTTTAAAAGAATTTTTCTTAAAATTTAACTTTTTTTTTAAATCTCAGATTTATGATGTTTTCAGTTCCATCTGCTATCAACAAGAACAATTTTGAAATTCAAGAGTCTTCTGCATTCAAATTCGCAAACTTTTCATATTCCATCCTTGAAAATACTACTTATAACAAATGAAAATGAAGAATGGTTTCTCTTTAAGTGTCAGGCATGGTTTTCACAGTTTTTCCGGCCACAGGAATAAAAAATCAATAAGAACAGGACTTTTTGAACTTATTTTTATATTGTTAAAAAAAAATTTTACTTCATGGCTTGAAATTAAATGCCATCCATCAGGATAGGATGGTGCTAAATAATTTCCAATGCAAAAGGGCCTTTGCCTACCGATAACGGTTCCAAAATCATCTCAGTTTAATGAAATCCTAGAAAACCTACTCACTACCACTTAACCTCGGAAGTAATCTAACCTTTTTCCCACGAATCCATTTGGAGCTTTGACGAATTCCGTGCAAAAAAGCAACCAGCATCAAGCACTTAACATTGGAGCCAAATGGGGCGACCCACCGAATATGAAATTGGCAGAAAATGTATGTATTCCGAATCCGATCGCATGTTTTCGGCGTTCGGGGTGCGTGAAAAGGCAGAAATCCCATTCCGCTAATAGGTCGTTCGTGAAAGATTAAATTTGGAAAAAAATAAACTCAAAATAAGAGCAAAAAACAAACGATGGCAGCAGCAGCGAATGCAAAGCCCCCCGAAAACAATGGTAATCCTACCCTGTCAGATTTTTGTCGTCCCTTCCGACTTCCATTTGCAGCTCCAACTCCACCAAAAAGGAAACGCCGTCGTGTGGGGAGCCCCTAAGAGAAAAAAAAGGTTTGTGTTGTTTGGGAATTTTGATTTCGGATTTTTGTATTTTTCTCTCGACTGCTTCCTTCCGAAGTTCGTTTGTGTGAAAAACTGTGGGTGCAAAATTTTTTTTGCTCGATTCCATGGGATGTTATCGCTTCGGGGTGGGAAAAAATAATTTGCTCGCATAAATTTGTTTGCTTTTCCATTGTCCGGAGCATTTCCTCGGGGGGAGTTTGCGATGATATATGGAGGTGGGCTTGAATGGATGTTTGTGAGTATGTTTTTAAGTGGGTGTTCTGGGATAACTGAGTCCGGTACCTACATATGTCAGGCAGCTTCTTTCGACGATTTATGTTTACAGATGGAACTTTGGACAGCTGAAGGTTTCCGGCGACAAAATAAAAACCAATTAAAGTTTGGATTTATTTTTTTATGAAGAACAAAGGTGCCAAATTTTCTGAAAAATGCGGAATATCGAAGGTGGAAATGCAAGTGGATTCTTTTATTTGTTTTAAAAGTTTTCGTTCGAAATTAATGGTACACTCCATTAAAAAATCTGAAATCGCATGAAAAAGCATTTCACGTCATCGTTTGATACCCGCAGCGACACAGACATACGCATTTTTACACATTAGCATACACTTTAGCGGAGTAGCACATCCAGAATTTCAGCTCACATGGTGGCTCCAGAGAGTGGCCGATGCTGCTGCTGCTGCAGAACAAGACCAGTCGGATCGGCCGACCCACGCCGGGAGGTCCACCACCAGCTGCTGGCAACACTGCCGAGCACGAGGCACAACCATCGAACCCAGTTGCCGAGGGACCCAAACATGGCCGCCAGCACCAGCAGAGCCATCAGAGGGATTAAGCGGCCCATCACCATTCCCGAACTGCCGCCGCCATTCTTGGAGGCCATCGCTTTGGCCGCCGTCTCCAGACAGCTGCGGAATTCCCGGTAATCCAGCCGCGTTATGGCACAGTAGTGATTGAGCAAACAGGCACCCTCACAGGTCTGCGTCGAGTGACGAACCGAATTGGCCCGGTAGTATCTGCAATTGGTAGAAAGAGAACGAGAAGGAGAACATTTCCGTGAATTAATTTCATTCTACCAACAATTACATTTAGTTGATGATATTCATGTGAAGAATCCTATCAATTCCCATTTTCCATGGAAGCAAAATGCTGGTGATGGAGTTGATTTTTGATTAAAATGCTTTCATCGTATCTTTTGCCAATTTGATAAGTTCAGAGAAGTTCTGTTTTGGTTTACTTGGAATTCTTGAATCAAGTTGAGAAACTATCATGCCTCCTGATTTAATTAACCGAATGGAAAATAATTGATATTGCAACTCCCTCAAGTGTTCTAAATTATTTTTTCAGTAAATTTTTGAAAAAGAAACTATTAAAAAAGTCCTGAAAAAACAGTAAAGGAGCTTAAATATATAATAACAAAGTAAGTGAAAACTAAACAAAAATGTATTCTACTGAAAAATTATTAATTGTATTTTCTTCTCATCATGAAACTTACTTCAAAAATCTTTGCTATATCATGATCCGCTTTAAACAAATCCATTTTCAAAAGTGTCACAAAGCACATTCTAAATAAATTTTCAAACAGATCAAATAAGTTACAGATTAAATTACATTTCAGAAAAGTTATTAGAAGAAAAATGAACATTTAAACAGAGAAAGTTGTAAACATTGCATAGAATACAAAAAAAAAAAGAAAATAACAACGTTTAATCAAATATATTTAAGACCATAATTTACTAGAAATCATCGAAAAACAATTAAAAAAATGGAATCCAAAACCAGATGAAAATGACAATAACAACGACAAAAGAGTTCTGAATGAAACAAAAAGGAAAAAAAGCACTAAAATAAACATAGAACTAAATAAAAAATTTAAAAAAAAACATGTTTATTCGAAAATTTCATCGAAAAAAAAAATTACAAACATAACAAAAATGAGAAGAGTAACGAAAATGATAAAAAATACAAAAATGACAAAAATGAAAAGAGTAACGAAAATGATAAAAATTACAAAAATGACTAATATGACAAAAATGACAAAAATGACAAAAATGACAAAAATGACAAAAATGACAAAAATGACAAAAATGACAAAAATGACAAAAATGACAAAAGTGACAAAAATGACAAAAATGACAAAAATGACAAAAATGACAAAAATGACAAAAATGACAAAAATGACAAAAATGACAAAAATGACAAAAATGACAAAAATGACAAAAATGACAAAAATGACAAAAATGACAAAAATGACAAAAATGACAAAAATGACAAAAATGACAAAAATGACAAAAATGACAAAAATGACAAAAATGACAAAAATGACAAAAATGACAAAAATGACAAAAATGACAAAAATGACAAAAATGACAAAAATGACAAAAATGACAAAAATGACAAAAATGACAAAAATGACAAAAATGACAAAAATGACAAAAATGACAAAAATGACAAAAATGACAAAAATGACAAAAATGACAAAAATGACAAAAATGACAAAAATGACAAAAATGACAAAAATGACAAAAATGACAAAAATGACAAAAATGACAAAAATGACAAAAATGACAAAAATGACAAAAATGACAAAAATGACAAAAATGACAAAAATGACAAAAATGACAAAAATGACAAAAATGACAAAAATGACAAAAATGACAAAAATGACAAAAATGACAAAAATGACAAAAATGACAAAAATGACAAAAATGACAAAAATGACAAAAATGACAAAAATGACAAAAATGACAAAAATGACAAAAATGACAAAAATGACAAAAATGACAAAAATGACAAAAATGACAAAAATGACAAAAATGACAAAAATGACAAAAATGACAAAAATGACAAAAATGACAAAAATGACAAAAATGACAAAAATGACAATAATGACAATAATGACAAAAATGACAAAAATGACAAAAATGACAATAATGACAAAAATGACAAAAATGACAAAAATGACAAAAATGACAAAAATGACAAAAATGACAAAAATGACAAAAATGACAAAAATGACAAAAATGACAAAAATGACAAAAATGACAAAAATGACAAAAATGACAAAAATGACAAAAATGACAAAAATGACAAAAATGACAAAAATGACAAAAATGACAAAAATGACAAAAATGACAAAAATGACAAAAATGACAAAAATGACAAAAATGACAAAAATGACAAAAATGACAAAAATGACAAAAATGACAAAAATGACAAAAATGACAAAAATGACAAAAATGACAAAAATGACAAAAATGACAAAAATGACAAAAATGACAAAAATGACAAAAATGACAAAAATGCCAAAAATGACAAAAATGACAAAAATGACAAAAATGACAAAAATGACAAAAATGACAAAAATGACAAAAATGACAAAAATGACAAAAATGACAAAAATGACAAAAATGACAAAAATGACAAAAATGACAAAAATGACAAAAATGACAAAAATGACAAAAATGACAAAAATGACAAAAATGACAAAAATGACAAAAATGACAAAAATGACAAAAATGACAAAAATGACAAAAATGACAAAAATGACAAAAATGACAAAAATGACAAAAATGACAAAAATGACAAAAATGACAAAAATGACAAAAATGACAAAAATGACAAAAATGACAAAAATGACAAAAATGACAAAAATGACATAAATGACAAAAATGACAAAAATGACAAAAATGACATAAATGACAAAAATGACAAAAATGACAAAAATGACAAAAATGACAAAAATGACAAAAATGACAAAAATGACAAAAATGACAAAAATGACAAAAATGACAAAAATGACAAAAATGACAAAAATGACAAAAATGACAAAAATGACAAAAATGACAAAAATGACAAAAATGACAAAAATGACAATAATGACAAAAATGACAAAAATGACAAAAATGACAAAAATGACAAAAATGACAAAAATGACAAAAATGACAAAAATGACAAAAATGACAAAAATGACAAAAATGACAAAAATGACAAAAATGACAAAAATGACAAAAATGACAAAAATGACAATAATGACAAAAATGACAAAAATGACAAAAATGACAAAAATGACAAAAATGACAAAAATGACAAAAATGACAAAAATGACAAAAATGACAAAAATGCCAAAAATGACAAAAATGACAATAATGACAAAAATGACAAAAATGACAAAAATGACAAAAATGACAAAAATGACAAAAATAACAAAAATGACAAAAATGACAAAAATGACAAAAATGACAAAAATGACAAAAATGACAAAAATGACAAAAATGACAAAAATGACAAAAATGACAAAAATGACAAAAATGACAAAAATGACAAAAATGACAAAAATGACAAAAATGACAAAAATGACAAAAATGACAAAAATGACAAAAATGATTAAAATGATTAAAATGACAAAAATGACAAAATGACAAAAATGACAAAAATGAAAAAATTGACAAAAATGACAAAAATGACAAAAATGACAAAAATGACAAAAATGAAAAAAATGACGAAAATAAAAAAAAATACAAAATTGGCATGAACAATTTCATATTTTGTCGTTAATTTGTACCTTGAATTGCAAACATTTATCTTAGGTCTCATTTTGATTTAGTTCAGAAGTTAAAAAATTTGGTTCTTTTAAAGGTGTAAACTTTCTATATTTCTTAATTTAAAATTTTAAGATCGGATTGAATTTTATTCCACAACTTAAAACATCTACACTTTTTTATTTGGGTTGAAAAGGAGAATGTTTGTGCAACGTGAAAAATGAACCTTATGATCCATGCTGATTCAATGGTCCTTAAAACTTGTACTTTTTCGCATAAAGAAAAATCATAAATTGCATCCCTTTTTATAAGCAAACCTAATCCCTTCTCTATGTTCAATTTTTAAGCGTTTCCATCGGATAGAAAAAAAAACAAACCCGTTTAAGTACGCCATTCTTTAACCAAAAACATAAAACCATCTCAACCGTCAACATCAATCCAGCTTATCCAGAGAATAGAGAGAGAAAAGAAATCGCAAATCCTGCAAATGACACAGCTTCCTCCCCGGATTCGCCTTATTTCGGATGAAATGTTGTAGAGAAAAGACTAGAGCCAAAAGAGGGAAAAGACAAAAAAAAACTTGTCTACCGCAGCAAATGCGAAAGTTTTCCGATTTCACACAAGAAAGATTATTATTAACTCACTCCTCCTTTTTCTCCGTGATGGGTTATTTTTCTTTCCCCAACTCTGCTCTCTGATTCCTAATCCGATTCCCTACGCGAGGAAGGGGTGCCTTGGAAAATCTTCATTCACCTAACGGCCCGTGGAGAAGCTCTGGCAAATGTGTGGAAGATGTGAGGCCACAACGAGAGAAAAAATCATGGAATATTGAACCGCCCACCCATTGCAAATGTGTGTGGTAATGCACTGTGAACGAAACTTTTGGAATTCGTTTTTTACCCACAAAATGGCACACAGAGATTTGTATGAAAGTAACATACCGATGGCATGTGAATGGAAAGGGAGAAAAAAGGAAGAAAAAGCGGTTCTTCGATCAAATAGGGAAAGGACCTAGGACCTAGATAGGATTAGAAAGAAAAAAAACTGGAGCATTCGGGTTAGAGATTGTTCGTCTTTTGTTCTTTTGTAGATATTTTTCGTTTTTCCTTTTTTTCCATTCAAGCGAGTCGAACCATTTTCAATCACGATCTGTTCAGCTTGAACCTAAAGAAGGATCTTGAACAAGTGGCGGCCTTTTCTGTGTGTATTTCTTACGCTACGATACGACAAATGTCTCGGCTCGCTTTGAGATTTGCTCTCATCATCTTCTACTGAATGATTTGACGCCGGAAAAACTCATTGAACTTTCTTTATCAGAGGGGAAGCTGGAAGAGGCTTTTATTTCTCTAGCTGTGGTTTATTTTTGGATCATTTCCCCTTTCATACATTCCGGACAAAGGAATATTGTTCTTCAGAAACGAGAAATTGTGAAAACGTTGCTCTTTGATTCTCGAGATAAATATATTAGTAAAGCAACAAATTGAAAAATACTAGACAGACCTATATGGTATTTAGAACTAATTTGAACAATAGATAATTTTTGTCAATTTTTGTACGTCTCTGTGGTCGAGTGGTTAGCGTGGTAAGACGGTAATCGCTGATCCATTGATGGCATGGGTTCGATTCCCATCTCGGTACTGGGTGTCAAATGTGTTTATCTTGAGTTGTCCACGTCATGTTTTCAGTCTGTAAAGCCTAAATCGGCTAAGACGGTGTATGTTTTTTATTTAAAAAAATTCTCTGAAAATTTGAATGCAAAAAAGCAATCCAAATTGTTCGATCTATGTTATATTTCAGTACAATGTGTAGACTCAAAAACTTGTTAATAACAATCAGCTTCAAACTAAAGCAATGTTGATCTCGCAATGCAAAAATACGAAACTGATCGTTATATACGCCAACTGAACAAAACATACTTCTTTTTTTCCAGGCTTAATTTCTAGCTGAGCATTTCAAATATCAAAATAATGAACAAATTAGAGATAACGCTCCTGAAATAGAGCAGTTTCAACACATTTAGTACCGTTTAAAAATCTAATCCAAGAAACAACGAAATTCGGGATTCAATATCTCAGAAACCATTCAGCCAAATTCCATCGATTTAGCTTATTTGAGTAACAGCAAATTTTGTGTTCAATTTTGTCGAATAAAGTTTAGCTATCAAATTATGATCATTTCAGTTATGCTTCTTAGTGTAACACACTTCCGACGATCTGAAAAATGAGATGTGTTAACATAACATGGTACAGAAAATTGACATTGGAAAATGTCAAATATTTTTTTTTAATTTCTCAAAATATTTAACCTACAAAGTAAATTCTGTAAACATAGTTCATTAATTTAAATAGTTCTTAAATTCATTGTTAAAAATAAAAATTTTGACACTGTAAACAGTATCGATGAGTGTAACTTTTCTGTTGTTGGCATGGTCGTTCAACTGTAGTTTTTTGTTAACATGCGTTTTTTAGATTAAATACGAAATTTCATGCAAAACTCAATTTTTCAGCACTCGACGTAATTATCCAACTCGGCAAGCCTCGTTTAATAATTAAGACTCATGCTTAAAAATCCACTTTTTGCAACTTGATGCATGACAAACTATTAAATCCCTGAATAGGGAACTTTGAAAACTCCGCTAGATTTAGATATCGATTTTCAATAGTTTCTAAAGTGTTAATAAAAATTACAATGAACAACCTCTATTTCTGACATCATTTAAGAAAGTCATTAAGTATATGATATTGAAGATTTACAGCTATATTGAAGACCGCAATATAATTTTACTTAGTCGTTATGATAATCATGAATATCAATTACTTAAAATCTTCATTAAAATTCCGTTCATATAACCGTATTTTACAGGATTGTAAAAAAGGACACAAAGAAAACTATCTATGAAGAGTACAAAGTCATTTGTGGTTTTGAAGATAGTTGATCATTGAATTAAAACCATTATTTAAAAAAAAAAAAAGAATTTTATGTTCCATAATTGTGAAAAGTATGAAAAAATTTATCATGTGTAATTATTGGAAAAGTCTAGACTATATCCAAAGAAATTCCCCCTTCATTTCGATTCGACTTTCTATTTAATACTAAGCTAAGGCTTAGCTTGTACATCAATTCATCTGTGCTAATACCTCGAAACAAAAAGACATCCCTCGTTTTGATTAGCAAGTTGACGATTGTCTCGAAACATTTTGTTTGATTTAAATCAAATCCTCGCTGATGTTGACCCAAACGGTTCAAAAATCTTAAAATTTTTAGGTTTCTATTTTTCGGATTTCCTTTTGCTGATTTTTGAGGTTAAAAAGCCGAGACTTTGAGGTTAACCTAGTCAAGTTCGATTGATCTGAAATTTTGAACAGGTCAGGTTTTTGAGCCAATCTACAAAATTTGTATTGTCGGTTTTTGAAATAAGTTAGTAATTTTGGATTCCACCCTACTGAAAACACACAAAGTATCAGGTTTTTGATATTCAATAAAAAAAAACCAATTATAAATGTTATGCTTAATGACTTGAGATCTGGTTTTATTTCGGAAAAAAAATATTATGGAAAACTACTTTTCAGCCTCAGCCGATTTTTGGATCCCTGATGGATTTATACCAAATGTTCAAGAATCGAGTTCACAACCCACTCCCATCCACAGATTAATGAATTTACAAGTTTGTGTGGCAACCCTATGGTGCTATATGAATCATTGAAAAATTTGAAAAATTGATTGAAATGTGAAAGTAAAATTACAAATTACACAGTTTTAAATTAAAAAATTAATCAAAAGATGAAAAGATTACAAAAACTAAAATATAAATAAAAAAAACAACGAGTAACCAAAAAAAATTACAAAATTACTGTCAACTGTGGCATTACGCAACCCTTTTCAACTTCAATGGCCTCTAGCAAATGTTAGACTTCATATAATTGAACAACTTTTGCATCAAATTTCGTCGGGTGATGGGACATCACATTGACGTATTCAGAAAAAATATGAGTTTCGTCAGTTATTTTTAATTTCAAAAACATGCATTTTTCACCTTTTTAGAAAAAGGGGTTACTTGCAAAAAACTTTGAATCAATTAAAAATCTACGAAAATCAAAAGTCTTTCACAAATTTTTGATGCCATATAGGCCACACGGCCTAAAAAACCAACTGCAGTAATTTTAGTTTTGTTCGAACTTAATTTGACATCCTTTCTTTCATAGGACGTTTAATATAACAAAAAACATGAAGATGTTGCTTACATCCAGGGGTAAAAACTAACATCACAAATTTTAAAACTGAAATCATAAAAACAAACGTTTGGTTGCATAGAAATTAAGTGTCAACAAACTTGTGATGCAAAAAAGTCATATTTCAGCGTGTGGAAACAAGGCGTTTCTTTGATTTGTATTTTGCTGCATCTTGCATCAGATAAATTACACTAGTTTACAAAATTTAAAAAAAATAGTGAACTTGATTAACTGACCAACACTTTTAATGTAAAATCGGGCGCTGAATCCGAAAATGAAATTCAAAAAAATCTCAGTAGAACCGTTTTTGAGTTATGCTCCAAATATGAAATTTCAGAAAAATTAAAAAAGTTCATGTACTTAGATTAAAATATCTCGGACGGCATAACAGTAATTTGAAATTCCTCTTTTGCACATTCAAGGTGAATAAATTTTCTATCGATCATCTGAACACTGTGTTTGCTTTCGACCAACAGTATTGTTGATATTTGTGACTTTATGAGAAAAAAACTTATAAAAAACGCATTTTTTTAGAGAAAATTTTAATTCAACGAAAGTTTTAGACTCGATGGTAGCATTTAAAAAATCTGATTTTCTTTTGTATGTTGTATGTATGTTGGTAATCCACCATGGGTGCACGGATTCACCGCAGTTTCTGCCAAAGTATGGGTTCACATACATTTCTTAGATTATTAGGTTCGACAAATCTCCAATGCAGCGCGCCACCATACCCGGACCCCATGGTTTCGTATGAACTGTTATGTGGTGAATGTATTGGCGTGTGTTGATGTAGGTATATTTTGGAAGAACGAATCAATCAGGTGGGCTAGTTTACTTACAGGTATTCCGGCATCCGTGTATATACCTGGCCAGCTGGCAACTGATTGAACATTCCAATTATATAGTCATTTATATAATGAAACACATCTTACCTGTCGGCCCGCTTATGGGATTCGAACCCAAAAGTTTTTCTTGCCGATACCGGGAATCGAACCCAGTACGCCTGGCGTACCAATACCAGACTCGCGCCAGCCTATCCACTAGACCACATCGGCGCTCTTTAAAAAATCTGATTTTCTTTTGCGCTTAAATGTCTATTTAAAACAAAGATTTCAAGTGGTAATTTATCGAAATCGGTTGAAAATTGAAGATGTTATGGCTACTTTACCATAGTGGTATTTTTGGTAGTTTTTCATAATTTAACGAACCGCAGTACACTTATCATAGTATAGGAAGAATGAACCGCAATAACTTTACTGTTTCAAATCCAATCGAGTTACAGTCTTCGGGTGAAATATTTGTCTCAACTTAGGCTTTAATAAAATCAACCATAAAAAACAATCAGCTAGTGATGAAAGAAGTTATTGATGAAATACCAGTATTTTTCGTTCCTTCCGGGCAAAATACCTCAAAATTTTATTAACGTTTGAGACTCAAGCAACCCCTCCCTATGGTCAGATCTTCCTGAAACTTGGCATGTGACCTTCTGGTAAACTAATAAATAATTTTGACTTGGAGCGAGTGAGATTTATCATGTTTCATTCTTCCTATACTATGATAAGTGTACTGCGGTTCGTTAAATTATGAAAAACTACAAAAAATACTATTATGGTAAAGTTGCCATAACTTCTTCAATTTTCAACCGATTTCGATAAATTATCACTTGAAATCTTTGTTTTAAATAGACATTAAAGCGCAAAAGAAAATCAGATTTTTTAAATGCTACCATCGAGTCTAAATCTTTCGTTGAAATAATTTTTTCTCTAAAAAAATGCGTTTTATATAATTTTTTTTTCTCATAAAGTCACTAATATCAACAATACTGTTGGTCGAAAGCAAACACAGTGTTCAGATGATCGATAGGAAATTTATTCACCTTGAATGTGCAAAAGAGGAATTTCAAATTACTGTTATGCCGTCCGAGATATTTTAATCTAAGTACAAGAACTTTTTTAATTTTTCCGATATTTCATATTTGGAGCATAACTCAAAAACGGTTCTACAGAGATTTTTTTGAATTTCATTTTCGGATTCAGCGCCCGATTTCACATTAGAAATGACCTTCAGTTTACTGAGTTCAAAAATGCTGTAAACTAGTGTTATAGAACTATAAAAAAATATTTATAAATATTAGGTATTGTTCGAATTTTCTTCACCAACAGTGTAAATATAGAGTTATAAATTAAATTTGAATTTTGTGGATCATATGATCAAGCCAATCACTTATACAGGATAAAGTTTTTTCACCATCGAAAAATGTAAAAATTGCATGAAATTTTCACACAATTTAGTTCAACTATCCAACTAACTCTTTACAAAATTCGAAGTCTCTACAGTGAATGGAAAAAAATACAGCTATTCGCTATTCGTTAAAAAAGGAAAATTTTAATTGCCTCACTTAAATTGCTGTATCTTTGACAATTTTCATTAAAAAATCTTTAAATATGGCCCAAGGATGTAAAAATTTTCGATCTAGTACCGGATCAAGTTTTGTTAAAATCAAACAACACGATCAAAAATTGGTGCCTGTTTGAAAATGAGATTCGTTATCGCCATACAGACGATTTAATTCATTTTTGGAAGGCTATTTGCATGGAAAACATCGTAATCAATGTTTTCTTGATTTTTTCTTTCTCAAAATCACAATTTATCACAAAGAATGTTGTAAACTGATAGGAGCTTCACTCTTGCTTTGTTTTAAAAATGAAATTGTTCCAACAGAACTTGTATTTAATGCAAGAGCGATAATAATACCTATTTTGAACTTTGTTGATACTTTTTCTTTTCCTAAACAAAGCGCAAATGAAGTTTTTTCATCAATTTACTACATTGTTTGTGAAATTAATCCATTTCGTGAAAGAAAAAAACAAAGAATACATGGATAACGTTGTTTTCCAAACAATCAACCGCAAAAAAAGAATTTAATCGTCTGTTGGAAGATAATGAATCTGATTTTCAAACCAGCGCCATTCTTGAACGTGTTGTTCAATTTTGTTTTCAATTTAATGTGCATCATATGCTTGAATTTTATTAAATTCACTTCCATGAAATATGGAATCCGACCAGAACATAGACTTATCGAGGTCCTGTTGCAGAGACAAACAGTTTGAATATTGTGATATTGAATGAACATTTTTAGATCGTCAGCGTAGAGCACTGATACAGAAACAATTAGTTCACGAAGGTCGTTCATAAATAAGTTTAACAGTTGTGGACCCATATGGCTCCCTTAAGGTACTCCGGAAGGAACAGTGGCTTTCTGGGATTTCATGTGACCCCCCTGTCTGACGAATTAAGTTTTTTCTCGGAGATGTGACTCGAGCCATTTTGCTAGTCAAGTTGGGAATCCCATTTTATCAAATTTGTCGATTAGTAGCTTCTGGGATAGCCCATCAAATGCCTTGGTAAAGTTCACTTATTAAGAATCTACTTGCTTCTTATTTGCGAGCCATCCGCTGATGGAGGTGACAAAACAATTTTACCAAATTTAACAAAGTTGGTCGTTTTTTTGCGAAATTCGTGCAGACATTTATTTATGATGAGAGACATTTGCATAATGAATTACATTTTCTTCTAACCGCAGGTTTCAAAACACAACTATTTTGGTGAAAGTCCTTGCCAGGCTAAAATTTATCCTAGGTTTGGTAAAAGGTATTATGCCAAATTTTGGCCAGATCGGATTACGGAAGTGATAAATATCACCCTAAAAAAGTAAGCCCATTTTTAAAGCCTTACAACTTTTTTATCTTAACTTGCATCGAAATGCAGTTGTTCGATGAATTATTTGTCATTTAGGCCTTAAGAAAAACCGTATTTAAAAGAAATTGGCCGAAGAAGGCCAAAGTTATTGATGAAAAACTGAATTTTTATGTTCCTCCCGAACCAAATATTTCAAAATCCCATACAAAGTTCAAGCTCGTTGAGCGATTTGGCATTAAAACTTGTACTACTTAGGCCTAGGAAGTTTGAAATTTCCCATGCAAATTTGGAGCAGTCTAATGGCCACCCATGGTTTAAAGTGTCATCACAAAATGTGTTGGTTTAAAACAATATCATTATATGATGATTGCATGACCACCGACTGTTTTGCGTGGACCAATATGAATGCCAACTAAATTATAGTATCCCTAGCCTGAAGTCTCCTTCCTCAACCGAGGCCTTCAACCCTAAAAATTATATCACACCTAGGATTTTTCGTTTGATTTAATTTCAGGAAATAAACTCCGGAAAACATCTTTCGCTAAAATGGAGTCAACAACAAATTGACCCGTAAAATTTAATTTATGCCTTCACACATTGCAACGAAATTGATAAAGCTCGCTTCGGTGACCCTTCCATAACTCGCTTCCCTCCTCCTTCGAATGAAGGAAAGGAATAAACTTTCTTCCAGCAAAGTGATGTCCCAGGTTCCCCGAAAACATGGCCGCCATCCGATCCGATCCCTTATCATGGCCACCCTTCTCGGGTACATATATCGGATTTGTCCAGAGCGATAAACTGCTAGGAAATACGATCCGATTCCCATTCCGGTTCACTTGCGCCAGACGAATTTTACTTCAACCCCTGCCCTCTCCAAGTAGTTATTATGGCTTCTTATGTGGGTTGTCGTGATGTGGTGATTCTTACATGTTGGGAGCACTTTGGGGAGCTTTGAATTCGACCGACCACTTTTGGCTAATGGAACGAAACCAATATTTATATTTATAAGTGGTTGGTATTGGAAGCTATCGATCCGAAAAAGTGGCTGACTTTTGGAAATGTTGGTTGAAAAGTTTTTCTTTGCCACTCAATTATGATTTTGGTTTCGTATTTCGGTTTCGAAATCATGAGAATCAATTCGAAAAAAGTAAATAAAGTACCAATCGAGTGTGTCGACATCCGTTAGGCCTCCGTGGCGTGAAATGTCCCCAAGGGTTAGTTTTATTTTTCTTCCTACAACTCTGATCCTCATGAATGCCTACGAACGACTATCAAAACCGATGGGCAGAAAGAGGCTTGCCCCAAATGCCGTCGTCGTTTCTCTAGCTTATTTATTCAAATCTGTTTTCACTTCCAGCCAAATCCCACACAATGACATGGCAAATAACTCAAGAGGCTGTAAATTCCCATAGTCCTTGTGTGGAAAATCAAGCCCATTCCCACACCCACTAGTACTGGGAATTCGAATCGGCATATACCAATGTACATTCCACCGGTTTGTGTTGGATTAGAGAGATCGATCGAGATGCTGCAAAGGATGGAAAAATGCCTCTGACCTTTCGGTTGGATTGACTTTACCACGTTTAAGCCCTCACAACCAACATCGATTCCCACTGAAGATGGGGATACAAAAAAAAAGAAAAACAACCCAACGCGTCCTGAATTTCAAAAAAGTCCACAGAGCCTCCTCGGCTGAAGAATTTTCCCCTCAGAGCGAGAAACCCCAAGATAAAGAGCAAAAATCCGTGTGCGTAATCTCAATGCCCGGTCCATTTGTGAGGGGAAAATTGGTGAAGCACAGCAAAGATGGAGGAAGAACGAACGAATCCCACATACACCGGATTCCGCAAAACCGCACAAACGAACGATTCCGGAATTTGGAAGTTGCTGGCTTTTGTTCGGTGATAAAACATTCCTCCCACTTTACGGGAAAGGCTCCGGTCGTATAACATGGTTTGGCTTCGCTTGGTTTGGTTTAGGGTTTCTTTTTTCTACTGTATGTCGGTGAGAAATGAAAAATGGATTACACCAGCCAAAGCCTAGGCGTATCGCAGTGAATTTGCGCGCACGGTAGAGGATTTTTTCTACCTCAAACAAATTTTGCTATATCTATTCAGGAGCTTAATCCACATTGTCGAGGGAAATAATGAGGCAGTTTAGAAGTTGAACAAATCTCAATCTGCCAAAGAAAACCGGAGAAAAAATAGGCTGAGTCAACAAGTTTAGAACAATGTAATATGCTAGCAAGGATCCCAGGTAGTCAAATATGGAAAGAAAGATTTGCGAAAATGTATCATTCAAATAAGCGATTCCCGATATCTGAAATTTAGTTTTAATAAAGTCGTTTAAAACAAAATGAAGCAACCATGAAGTAGGTAAAGGATAGAACTAAAGTCTGCAAAGCCAATGGCTATTTGATATATTAAGTACTGTATTCAAATGCATCCTATTATCCAAAATCCGAGAAACTCTCATCTTACTCAAGGCGTTCCCTAAAAATAGAATGGAATGCAATCTTTGCATTTCTATGCAATACGGCATGAAAATTTTGATTTTTACGATTTTCTTTGGTCACCCTTTTGGTGATATTTGATGATCGAAAAACTAAAGTGTTCATCTACTGGCTATTTTACCGGGAAATCTGACCCGCGAAAAATTGAAACAGAAGATTTGAACACTCCACTGTTGAATGGATATGCTTAAAATGAATCAAATTTAATAAAAAAAAAATAAAATAGCAGTTGTATTAGGTAACACTGAAGATAAATAAAATAAAATAAATTTAAATAAAACAAGCAAAACAAAGTCAGTCTTTGATCCATTCTTGTGAGTGACAGACGTGTCTGAGTGAATCTTTGAATTGAGATTCATAAGAATCGTAAAATCACGACAAAGGCGTGATTGGTAGAATACGGATGCCAGAATTTTTTCAGCACGTAGCTGAGCAGAGAAAATCCCTGCTCATATTTGTAAATGGGCTATAGTTCATTTCTGGATCGATAGGTCTGGCCAGAAAAAGAGGGCTATAGTTTCTTTAGTATAAGGTTTCAGTTGTTTCATTGGTTTAGTGATTCCGATTTTGACACCAATCGGGAAAAAATATGTAACGGAAGGTAGAACCTGAAAAATATTATTTCTCCGGTGGTTGTGTATGCAGGGTGTGTAGAGCATTTTTCATACTCCACACAAAGTAAAGGGTGGTGCTATAAGTTGAGGGTAGTGATTGGTTCGCTTATTATTATAATAAGAAGAAAAAAAGAAAAAGTTCATTCAGAAGAAATAAAAGGTAGTTGTGCTATTCACGAAAATAGTTCCCGAATATTGTATTGAAAAATGTGTAAATGGTAATCGAAAACGCCCTGGAGGTAAGGCCTCTATTTTGAGCTCATATGTTATGGTAGCTTTGTAAAGCAGTAAAATGGTAAGATTATCAAATATCTTTTTTTTTTTAAGAACAATCAATCAGCTTAAATCTGGCCAGGTATATACACGGATGCCGGAATAGCTGTTGTAAATTTATAAAATAACGCATTTTATAAATTTTAAACTAGCTTGGAAGATGATCGAAATATTCTTCCAATTTCAACACATGCATAGAAACGAAATACATACACCCCACAGCAGTTCACACGAAGCCATGGTATCGGGTATGTTGTACCATGCAATTGAGATTCGCCGAACTAATTATCTGAGGAATACATGGTGGAACATACTTTGATAGAACTGCGGTGAATCCGTGCACCCATGGTGGATTACCAACATACATACAACATACGTAGCTGAGCCGAGAAAATCCCGGCAATTTTAAATAGAAACCTGGCAAAATCTGGGCATTTGTTTTCAAAATTGACGACCAAAAATCCGGGCAGTGTCCGGGCAAATTTGTTCAAATTCAAAAATCAATCAACAAAAATCAGGAAAAAATAATTAAATTTTTTTTTTTTCAAATAAATCGATTTTAAATCGTAATTTAGGCTCCAAAAAAAACCTTTTATTTTTGTTAAACTAACAAAAAAAATCGTTTTGGAGGCATACATAGAAAACTGTAACAACAAAATTTGTATTTTTTTCTCTTTGATTTGCTAAATATTTAAAGCGAATAAATCCAGGCAAAACCCGGGCTTTTTCAATTAAATCCAGCCGGGCCGGGCTGGACTGTTCTCAAATTTTGTATAAAATATCCGGGTAAACCCGGATAAAACTTATGGTAGAATAAGAGCCGAGAGAGCAGATGGTCAAGACTGCTGCTACAATCAAAATTGTTTCTGATTCGGACTCTCGAAAAAGACGGATTGGTTTTAGGAGCGCAGGTTTTTATGCCTGTTGCGGCTGATTGTTTGATTTGATTTGGCCATCTTAGGAATTGGCTTAGGAAGTGCAGATTTTAAGGCTACTGCTGCTGATTGTTTGATTTGATTTTGCTTTTCGGTTGGAAAAGACAGAAATGCTTTGGAAGCGCAGATTTTTAAGTTCCTACTGATTGTTTGTTTTGGTTTTGCTTTCCGGTGGAAAACGACGGAAAGGATTTGGAAGCGCAGACGGATTTGGCTTAGGAAGTGCTGAAACTCTGTCTATAGGGTAAAGGAGCTGAACCGATAGAAGCTGAAATTCTTTGTCCGATGCCATCTTAAATTCTGAAATGAAGGCTTCCGTTCAACTTTTAACTGCCGGAAGTGACTAAAAAGCACATGAAACACCCACAATATAAAGGGTGGAAGAGCTCAATAAATAGTAGTCAAATCTCTCTTTCCGTCGCCTACTTAAAATCCAATATGGCGGCTTCCACTTAAGTTCAAAATGCTGTAAATAACTGAAAATCGCATGAACTTCCTACAATATGGAAATTATTGCGTGGAAGGGCTCAAAATGTACATGAAGAATGACAAAAATTCAACAAACATTGTCAAAAATTTGAATAAAGCACTGTTTTAAAATGAGACAAATTAATGACAAAAATACAACAAAACTTTGGCAAATATATGAAAAACTATGACTAAAATTTGACAATAAAATGACAAAAACCTAAAAGAGCTATGACAAACAAACGGCAAAAGAAAAAGTAGAAACATTGCATAAAATGCCGTAAAGTGAAGCAAAAAGTAACAAATATGACAAATATTACTCTGTTGTGTTATGAGCCTACTTGATTGAATGATTCAACTGAATCAAAGCAATCGAAAGATTCCTTTTAATTCAACCACGGTAAATGAAAAGTTCATATACCAGTATTTCGATAGCAACTAACTACCTTCTTCAGTGAACGTTTTCGATTGATGAATGTGTATCGTTCATTTTTCATTCACCGTGGTTGAATTAAAAGGAATCTTTCGATTGCTTTGATTCACACAAATATTACAAAATTATGAAAAAATAATTGACAAAAATAATGACCAATGTGATAAAAAAAAATATGAAGATGGATGTGATAAAAAAAATCCTGACAGATGTAAAATAAGGACAAATATATAAAAAAAAGAAATTTACAAATATATCATAATCATAACAAAAAAATTAAATTAAAATCACAAAAATCTGACACACAAATGATAAAACTTTTAAAAAACGATGACAAAGTTGGTCAATCTATGACAAATGTGCTAGAATATGACAAAGTTCTGGCAAAACCATGACAATAATATAACAAACTAGAGATGTACCGAATAGTGGTATTCGGCGAACGGCCAGATACCGAATATTGACCTTTTCAACTATTCGGCCAAACGAATATTCGGCTGAATATTCGGCCGAATATTCGGTTGAATATTCTGTTGAGTTTTCAATAGAAATACTTCTATTTCTACCGCTATTTCTAATAGAAATCTTCTATTTCAGTCATTTTATTGTCCCTCATGTTTTTAAGTTGATTATTTCCAACCAGATATATGAGATCTTTTTTAAATAGAGGTCTCTTTCATTTTCAAAATGTCACCATTAGCTCACCATCAGACATCAGATGGCTTGTAGCTTTTAGGATGTTAATCACAATAGAAATTGGATTCCAGTAAAATCTGGGACAAAACATGTCAAAACAGGTGTTGAACTATTTGAAATAGCTGTCTAATGTCTAATTTTTGCTACATGTTATCAAAATAGTTCACAAAAAGAACGATGATCTCTAATCTTAAGCATACAATACTTTCTACGACACTTATCTACACTTCCGGGTCTGAACGATTTTATGAAAAACTTATAAAAAATAGGGAAAATATGAACAGAAACAAGGCATTACATTCAAACATACAAGACGAAAAAGAAATAAAATTACTTGAAATTTAAAGTTTTCATCGAATTACAACAGCAGTGTTCAAATTGAAACAAACGAATAAGTTTACTCTAAAAAATCGTTTTGTAATAGAAAATTTAAATTTTTTTAAAGACATTTGATTTTCTTTAATTTGATTTAGCAAAAAAAAACCTAATAAACCTGGATAAAATCCAGAATGTTTAAAAAAATATATGGCCATCCCGGTCAGATTTAACTCGAATTTTTTATTTGGTTTATGGGCAAGCCTGGATGTATAAAGAATATTTGGAATAATCGATCAACAAGCTATCTACAGTGAAAAAACACGGATTTATCTAAAATGTTTTAATGGAACCATAAGTTTTTGATGATTTTGGTGGATTTTCAACATAAATTTTGGATATATTATAAATTATCAAGCATCAGTTGAAAAATTTGAGAAGTCTGTTTTTGTATATATTTGAAGAAAAAAATATTCGGCCTATTCGGCCGAATACCTAGCTCAACTATTCGGTGAATATTCGGCTTAACGGTTTTTTGGCGGTATTCGGCCGACCGAATATTCGGTACATCTCTATAACAAACATATGAAAATATAATTACAAAAATCTGACAAAGTTATGAAGAATGGTATAAACATATAAAAAAATTCTGAAAAGATACATATGTCAAAAAAAAAACAAAATGATGACAAACATTACAATAAAATGACAAATATCCAACAAAAATATGAATAAGTTCTTACGAAACGTTTATGAAAATAAAACAAAATAATGACAAAAATCTGACAGAATAAAAAAGAATGGAATAAAAATATAAAAAAAAATTCTGACAAAAATATGTTAAAAATATAACAAAATGATGAAAAAAACGACAGTAAAATGACAAATATTTGACAAAATAATGCAAAACCCATAAAAATTATAATGAAAAATATGACAAAAATATAACGAAATAATGGCAAAAAGGGCTTGTGATATATTAAGGTTGCCAAATTTTTTTTAGCACGTATCCGGGTCAGACAAAACCGGACAATTTTATTGAAAAAAAATGGCTTAATTCGGGCTTCGATTTCAAAATTGGCGACCAAAAATCCAGGCAAAATCTGGCAATTTTTTATCAAAATCCATAATTAACTCAACAAAAATCAAGAAAAAAAATATTTATTTTTTCATACTTTTCATATTTTTGTCATAATTTTGTCATATTTAAGTCATTTTTGTGGAATTTTTATCACTTTTGTAATATGTTTTTTTTTAATATTGTCCGATGCTGGAATTTTATTGGCAAATTTTGCCAGATTTGTTATTATTTTTTGTTATAATAGTTCTCAGTTTTTACCACATTTGTCATATCTTTCATGATGTTTGTCAAAAAAAATTTTCGAGTTTTATCATTATTATAATTTTTTTGTCAATTTTTTATTAGTTTTCTCGATGTTTTTTTGTGAAATTTCTGCCATTTGTAATATTTTTATTTAATTTTTGTATACTTTGGTCATGGTTTTGTGATTTTATAGTCAGATTTATCAAATTTTCGTCATCTTTTCTTTTGTCTTAAATTTGTTATATTTTTGTCACTTTTTTTTTATAGATTTTTGTCATGCGATTTCCAGTCATTTACAATATTTTAAAGTTGAGAAGAAGCCGCTATATTGGATTTTTAGTTGGGGTACCATAGCGGAATTCGACTTCTACTAATTGATTTTTTTTTCTCCCTATACCCATTTTTTTTAATATATATCTTTTTTATAGGAAATCACCCATTAAGGTCGTTCTTCCTCAATCTAGGTTGTGTTCCGCTAAACCCATATTGTGGGTCTTACGTTTCAATTTTAGATCGTCAATTTTCCGTTTGAAACGTCATTTTTTTTTCTAAACATCAATGGAATCAATCAATAGATTTAAAAAAAGTCTTTTCTACAAGTATTTTGTCAATTTTCTATGACCTCCTAATTCGGAATTATTGCATTTTAAAAAATATGACTTTTTGAAAATTCTTAAAAAAATGTGTGAGGGTCCAGGAAAGAGGGATGGGTGGGGCATTCTCAAATATTCTAGATTTGTATTGAAGACCTCATCGAGTCTATCAGCTAAGTTTGGCAAATTTCGAATAAGTTTTTTTTTACCGCTGTGTATATGGAAAATTGGGCAAGATTCGAAGTCTACAGCTAGCACTGTGTAAGCAACACTTCTTTAGGCACTAGCAGTGAAGTCAGTTGAATAGGTTGTTTTTTATTATCAAAGGACCAACCCCTATTCAATTCAGTTTTTCATTGTAAAATTTCCTTTAAAGATTTTATAAATTGGCACAAAACAGGATCAGTTCCACAGAAGAAACATAAATGATGTTGATTTTTTAAAACAAAATATTAAATTTTCCCATACAAATATAACAGCTCAAATTGACTCATGTAAAAGTTACTCAAAATTTCTGCAAAAAATCATGGATGAGTTTTGAACCAAAACGGAGCGTTTTAGACCCCTGGGTTCGAGAAATTCAAAAATTACCCCAAATCGGTGCAGTCTGATGTGGCACGCCTTATTGTGCATCAATTTTATTTATCAACCATGGTTGGCTAATGAAAAAAAAAACTATCAGCGTCCGAGAATCGAACTCTAGTCCTCCGAGCTATCACCTAGCTTTTCCTTTACGCCGATCCATCAAATAATAAAATAGACTGTAGCTCTGTAATTCGATTTAGATAAATCGAGATGAGCTTAGTGCAAGATTCTCCGAAAGATGTTCCACGTGTCTCGCTTAATGGTGCTGTTTTCGCCCCTTTTCAGCAAGTTAAAGGAACAACTCATTTTTAAAATAATTATAGAATATAGTGTATAGTATAATAAAATTATAACTTTAACGACGATTTTAAAACGTCTCTAATAAAATAAAAAAAAACTTTAACGACGGCGTAACCTGAGAAACAATACATAAAACAATTATGTGTATATTACCACCTTTTAAGCCAAAAAATAGGAACTAATGAACTTTATTTTTGAATGATAATTTATTTTTCAAAACAAGTATCCAAAAAAAGAGGGATGCTCGATACGTCCTTAATTCCTTAGAAGTTATCCCATTCGTTTTAAAAAAAATCTTATTTCATAAAAACACTGCTGAATGCATGAGTTGAGCTCAAAACAGCTTCACAATTAACCGTATTCTTCTAAAATCCAAGACATTTAATTATCAAATGATTGTTTGCATGTCAACATACAAACTTTTCTGCAAATCAATTATCGTTGAAAATTTGAATAATCCTTTTTTTGTTTCATCCTTATGTCTATTTTGAACCGCTCAACGATGCCCGTCACGTAAACAACTTATTTTTATTATTTTGCAAAACGCGTCGTTTGGTGGGTACTTGTCACTTTTCGGCGATATTTTTCAATATACTCTCAGAAGTGCTCGCTTGATTCATCAATGAAAATTGATCATCAGCCGCCAATCGACAGTTTTCCAATAGCTGAGCTGAGGCGTGCGGTTTTGAATGGCCGCAGCGAAAAATAACAAAATCCCGCAAAGTCGATTGCTCGGAAGGACGAACGACGGTGGCAAATTGGGTTCAGTGGAAAGGGAAGATGGGATTTTTCGAAAATGGTTTTCCAAAGAGGCTTCTGCCAGAAATCGGTGGCACAAATCTCGTTCTCGTGCCAATTGAGGACAATCTGATGATACGGGAAGGACGTGAGCTGCGGTTCAATCGAAGCTTGGCGAGGCAAAACGGGAGGCGAGAGAGCGTAATTGATGAAAAATTGGCAGTACATTGTATCGGAATGCGAGATCCATTCGAGGGGAATTTTAAATTGGGTTCTGCCGTCTTGCGTTTTGGTATTTGCTGCTTCTTCCCGTTTTGAGCATCCACCGAGGCGGAAACAGGATTGTTGTTCGATTTGTTCGCTTTGATGATGGAGGGATTATGCTGAATTGGGCCAAAGGACGATTATAAGCTTTTGTGGAGAAACATTCCTGCAAATTGGCACTATGGGATTGTTTGTTGATTTGGAAAGTTTAGTTTACACTCCGAAATAAATTAATGACAATTCAAATGGCTGTATCAAATTCAAACAATCTTTGATGAATGGTATTTAAAAACAAAGACATTGACATTGAAAGATGGATTTTCATAAATGATGAAGGTAAACAACTTACTTTGCAAACTGGGTGTCCTCGCCGTTGGTAAACCGATCAGCCAGATTGTGCAACGCCATGGCCGACACTTCCCCGAGGCCGTAATAGTGCGTCGTTAGGTTGTACTCGGGCTGCCAAATGGCCTCCCCCTGCAGGTTAGCCTGCTCCAGATCCAGATAGTACTGGGTGTAGTCTAGGACCTTTAAATGAACAGAATGAGAAAGAAAAGCAAATTAATTTTTATTTTGGATAATTGAATTGAATTGATCTTTTTGTAGTAAAAACCTGGTTTCTTTCAATGGTACCTACACCTGATTTTTCCAACATTTTATTCGATAAGTTAAGTTGAAAATTTATTTCCTTGATTTTTCATTACAATTTTTTTATTTAAAAATTAATGGTAAAATATGAATAGTAAAATTCTTGAAGACCGACAGTAATTCGGACTTCTGGGAATATACAAATGTATGTTGTTTATATTTTTACGTTCTGTGATACAAGGTAAATTATTGGGAATCTTTAGAATTGAGGAAATCTCAGTATTTTAAAAGCACAAATCAAAACGTATTGCAGTTTTCATCAAAATTATAAAATTTTATGATAATCTCTAAGTAATGTTAGAAGCAGTTAAACTAAACAATATCTATCTCTACGGCATTTCATTTCTAAAACTGGAACATTCTTGCAAAATCCATTGCAACAGCTGTTGAATAACGTTATGTCGTTTTGTCCTTAAATACACGTATGAGCAGCGGTCCAGGTCATAGGGAATAAACACTTGTCGCTTTGTATCGCTATTGGAAACAGGACGTGGAATTAGGAAATTCATTTTTTTCTCTAAGATTATCAACAAACGAATCGAATCTGCCTAAGATCTGTAGTACCGTACAGCATTTTCGAGGCAGAAGATTCTCCGCGAACCGCTGCTCTCAATCCAAGAACAACAAGGGGTAATGCATCTGTCCAAGCTGCTTTGTATGATTTCAGACTTGTTTTCAGAAGTCTGTGCCAGCATTCAATCAAGCCATTGCGCATTGACTTGGGGATGGTACGGCGTTGTACTCGTTCTAATCTTAATAGAAGGAACAATTCTTTCATAAGCAGTGATTCGAATTGTCTTCCTTGATCCAAAGTCAATATCTCATGAGTTCCAAATCTAGCCACCAATGTTTCTACAAATACTTTAGCTACGGTTTCGGCTGTTAGGTATATCGGACATATCTAAAGCTTCTGGCCATCTGCTTAAGCGATCGATCATGATAAGAATGTAGCGCATTCCGTTCTTCGATATTGGAAAACGATCTACGATGTCTCTGTGGACGTGCTCGAACTTTTCGTCGGGAAGTTGTATTTTGGCTGGTTGCGATTTGGTATATCTGGTTACCATGCTCATTCGGCACTCTACTCAAGCGCGTACTCATTTCAAGATTTCTTTTTTTTACTCCAGGCCAAACGTATTTTTTTATCGGTGCTTGTGTCGCCTTGATTCCAGAATATGCTATTCCGTGAATTTGGTTGAAAATAATTTTTTGATAGGATTGAGGAACACAAACTCATGACTCACCGCTTTGAAATTTGCAAAGAAGCTCTATCCCTGATCGAGGATTTCATGATTTTCGAATATCAGGATTAGACTTCTACCAAGCTTGTAATTGTTGGTCCTGTTACTGTTCACCGAAGTCACAATAACCGATGTTCGGTGGTATACAAACTGCTTCGATTCTAGAAAAGACGTCTGTAGGAATATTGTCAGCCCTGGCAATATGTAGGATTTCAGTAGTGTATTCGCTGACGTAGTTAAGAAGCCTCTGCTCTCGCGGTGTTAGCTTGTTCGGATCCTGTTTTAAAGCAAAGGTGAGGGGCTTATGGTCAGTAAAAATTATCAGATTATGCCCTTCTATCACATCCTTAAAATGCTTCACACCAAGGTATTTTGCCAGTAACTCCCTATCGTGAGTTGAATATCGTTTTTCTCGTTCGCGGAAAGAAAGTTGTTGCAAACCAGCGTCTGCTGCCAAATCGGATGCATCCACCATCAATGAAAGCTGGGCTTTCGAGTCGTAATAATCTAGAGCAATAGCTTCTATCAGGGAATTTTTGAACTCGCAGAATGCTTTTTCAGCTTCTTCCGTCCACGCAATCGGTGTATTGAGTTTCGGCTGCATGCGGAAGAAAGCGACGCGGGTAGTAATTAGTTGAAGCGAGAAAACGTATCAGTTCTTGCACTGTGTTCGGCTTACCAAAGTCTGTGACAGCAGAAACTTTTTCAGGAACGATTTTGCATCCCTTATTCGTAATAAGCTGTCCCACAAATCGCACCTCTAGCTTGCCGACTTGACATTTATCAGTATTAATTTAAAGCCAATTTTATCTCAACTTTTGAAAGACTTGCCTCAGATGATATTTGTGCTCTTCCATGGATGAAGGCGCGTTGAGTAAGTTATTCAGATATCCTGCTACAAATGGCAAATCGAAGAAAATGTTGTTGATGACGCGTTGAAAGGTTTGATCTGAATTCTTAAGCCCAGATGGAATCACGAGCAACTCATATAGACCTAGTAGCGTGATTATTGTTGTTTTCTCGACATCCTTTCAATGCATCGGGATCTGGTAATATGCTCACTCCAAATCGATAATATGTGACAGAGGGTACCGATCACTTAACGTAGAATCATTCAGATTTTTATAATCACCCACTTATCTAAACTTCACGTTACCATTCTGTAAGGTTATTTGTGCTAGATGTACTGGACTAGAATGCGGGCTTTTTGAGGGTCAAATGTATCCTAGTTCCATGAAGAGCTTAAGTTCTTCACGAAGCGCCTCCAGCTTATGCAATGGAAGCTTTCGAAATTTGGCATGACATGGAGGGCCTTGGACATGAATAGTGTGTTTGACGCTGTGATGGACTTCTTGGTTAGGGAGACATGGTCTTGTGACGTCGGAAAACTCGCTTAATAAACTGCCAAATTTACAACGAACGCTCCGTCTAGAATTAAATTAACTTGTCCGTGTGCTTTTAAATTTGTTTTTTTTTTATCAACTAAGTTCTCACCTCGTGAATCGATCATCAGGTCGTATTAGTTCAAAAAATCTGTGCCTAGAATAGGTGACGTGATGTCAGCTATGGTAGATCATCAGGGAAAATCTCTACGCAACCCGAAAGTTGGCTTGTAGATTTGTAGATTGCCATACGTTGAGATGCGGGAGCCGTTGGCAGCGTACAAATTCAGGCCTGTAGATGGTGTTTCCTTTTGACTTAGCGAGCACGGCAGAACCGACAGATCTGCGACAGTGTCGACCAGAAATTTGTAGTTTGTTGCTGGATCGTGGATGATAAGGTGGGATTGATTAAAACTGCTGCATTCGGTTGCAGCTGTACTAGTTTTGTGATTAAAACTGACAGGGCTGGCAACAGCTTGAAGCATTTGGACCAAACCTTCGATAATAAAAACAACAACGGTGATCACCGGAGTTGCTTCAGGCATTTCACTGGTTGCTGTAATTTCTTACGAGAGCTGCTCTGCCGCTCATAGCAAGTCCGTCCCATTTGCGTTTTTGTTGAAGTGAGAAAAATGGCATTGAAAAATCGTAAAAAGTCCAACGCTAATTCGGCACTTGTATGCGTTTTTTATCAAAGTAATCAACAGAATCTGTCACTGCTACGGCCAGTGAAAGATTTTCGCTTTATGAGGATTATTTTTTTGTTTTGATTCTGTTGAAAATCATTTGCTGGGCCCTTTTGGCTGTGGGACCGACTTGCGATGATTTATGCCATATGGGACCGACTTGCGATCATTTGTGTAATGGGACAAAATTTCTTGAGGTTTTTTTCGAAGTTCATCAGAACAAAGTACTAAAAAAAGTTTTCTCTTGAAACTACAGATGAAACTAAAGTGTTTCCAGGGATAAACTGAAAAATGATGAAAACGCAAATGGGACGGACTTGCTATGAGCGGCAGTAGCTGCGGTCTTGACGCAAAGCCGAAATTCGATTGATAATGCCGAAATTTGTTCACGTAGCTCTGACAACTCAGATTTGTTGCTCCTGCTTTCGTCGATAACTGCAGAAGATGTATAACGAATTTTCGCAATGTCTGCAAGCTTATCCGCCTGTTCAGCTAGTTGTGACAGCTGCAGAGTTTCCTTGGAAATTTTGAGCACGGCTTGTGTTGTTTTCGGAAGCTGTTGTAGCTATAGGGACTTCAGAATTGAAGTTTCTGGCCAGATCTCGCATTTCCCGCAGTAGATGAGATGGCTTGCGGTCACCTAATTCACATCCTCTTAGGAGCTGCTGTTTTCGGTTTTGTTCGCTGACGTTGTACTCCTCAAGAATCTTTTCCGAAGGAACTACCGACAGATCCCGAAATATCCGAGTAGCACGCAAGTATCTTAGAATCAATTGCTGATAGAACATGGAAACCTTCCTGAATGATGCCAGCCAAAGTAAACTGAGCTTCCACTTGGGCGAACCAAAGTGCTGGATTGCGTTTCCAGAAAAAAATTTTGATGCTGAAAAGCGCCTGTTTATTATTTAACAATTACTTGGTTAGGTTTTGTTCTGTTCTAACACGTTCTTGCAGATTCATGCGTGTTATTTCGCTCAAATGTCGTTAATGTTTTTAAAGCTGATAGATAATAATTGTTCGATTAATAGTTGTCATGAAAAAAGTCGACATATCTGAATTAGATTTTTGGTAGTTTCCATCGATAGAACAACATTTTTCAGCGAATTTCAGTCTTCCTCCCCTGGATCATACCAAGAGATGATAGACTAAGGGTTTGTTTCTTACTTAATTATATAAACATCATATATTGATCTGTACTAAAAAGGTAGTGAACCTATTCTGTTACTCATTAATATGCATACCAATTTCATATTTCAAGACATTGCTAAAAAATCAGTGAAATAGTTCGGTCGGAATCGTAAAGTTGCGAAGACAATGAAGTTGTTATCGCACCTTGTTGGCATAATTTTAAAAATCACTCACCCTCTAGAATTTTCTCATTAGTTATTCGAGGGGCTAAACGAGCTAGAACTATTCTGGACCCGACTTTCAGGATTTAAGTTTGGTTCTCATCAATAATGCTTCTATTTTGATTTGATTACTTAGAAAGAGGTTTCAATATTAGCTTACCGATTTTTCTCAAGCTTATTTCTCATAACAAAATGTGAACAACTCTTACCTGTCCAGTATCGGTATCAAATTTGTATAACCTCATGGCCGGGTTGTTCGAGTCACTCATTCTTCGAGGTGTTATCGAAGGGGCAATCATCATCCACGAAACGGGTTTACCTGTTATAAATTGAATTAGAAAGGTAGTTTTGCGGTTACTCAAAGAACCAACCAGACACCAATTCAACTGTCAACAACTCACCGTTATCACTGTACACAACCCGGAACGAGTCGGAATGCAGATGGCCGAAGAACTGGCCCTGGATGATGGACGAGTACTTCTTGACCAGCCGCAGATACCGGGCGTTGTTCTTTTCGGTGAAGCTCGTGTGGCCGTACGGCATCGGATGCCCATAATGGCGCTCGTCCGACCCCGGTGGTATGTGTCCTACTATATATACCTGCGGAATAGAAAGAACCGGAAAGAATGAAATAAAAAGTCACAAATTAGTGAAACACTCCCGGAAGTGGAACGACAAAAAAAACACAACTCGATTAAAACTGTAATCGAATAAAATCGTTTGATGTGGCGTATTTGATTTTTTTTTTATTTTATGAAACACTATCTCTCAATCAGTCCCGAATAGAAGAATTCAATTATGGTCCATTAAATTGAAGATGGCTTTTATCTCTTTCTGGGGATAAAAGTGGATGGAAAACACCAAAACACAGATGAAAGTCCAAACCCGATCAAAAAAGGATCTCATTCCTCATCGGAAACAGGAGCATAATAAAACGAAATGGACAAAGTTTCAAACACCACACCAACAACCTCACCGGTATGAGAACATCATTTGATAGGCCGAAGCCTGGATTTTCGGACAGGAAAATCGAAACTAACAGAGTGCAACCTAAAACAACATCTTCTCTCATGCCTTCGAATGACATCAAAAGGAAGGCCTTCTATAAAATCTTGGGGGTGAAAACAGGAGCTGCGATGTCCGAATATGATCGAAGGGACGCTTTGGGGGTGAAGCGGGAAGAAGAGGGTATCAATAAAAATGAAATAAAATCCAATGGGTATCGATTTTGCGAATGATTTTCTTGTTGAGGCTGGTCGAAATTTGCAATTTTCCAGAATTTTTTTTAATCTTACAAACTTTTCAAAAAATAGAAAATTATATTTATTTTCTAATTTTCAAGAACCTTTTACCTTTTGAAGCTTCAATATAAAATTTAAAATGTATGAAGAGATTTTTGCCAAATTTTGCTAAGTAAATTGAAACATATTTAACCAATATTTACCGCAGTAGATTTCTTCGTAAAACGAAAAGGAGCGGACAAAATGGAAGCACTAATTCGAGAAATTCGTGTAATTCGTCATTGCGTGTATTCCGGACACGACTTAATCAGGGGTGCCAGATAGAATAAATTTATTTTTTTTCTTTCTATTCTTGCAGCATAGAAATTTTAGAAACTTGAACACAAAAAAAGATGAAAATATGTTTTAAGAAAATTTGTAGATTTTTGAAAACTTTAACCTACAAAATGTGTATTAGAGCAATTATTATCTAAAATTTTTTAATGAGGTTTTATTGTTGATCATCATATGCTCAGTTGATTTGAGATTGTACGTGCTATAATACTTCATTTTCGAATCACATGATTTTGAAAAACTGCTAAACTTGACATGTTTGACAATGTTTGAAAAATAACAGTTTAGAAAAATAATAACTATTTATTCTGTCGACATATTATACCCGAGACGTAGCATCATTTTTATATACTAGATGACGGATTAGTTATTAAAGTTAAACTCAAGTTATTCAAATTTAATAAAAAAAAGCCTATTGCGGATTATTTAAGGTTGCCAGATTTTTTTCAGAACGTATCCGGGCAGAAATCTTCGGGCAATTTATAAAAACCTGGCAAAATTCGAGCATTTGATTTCAAAATTGACAACCAAAAATCCATGCAATATCCGGGCAAATTTTATCAAAACCCAGAAGTTGCTCAACAAAAATCAAGAAAAAAATTAAATAAAATTTTTTTTCGTCAAAACTCATAGACAGATTTAATGATTATTTTAATTAAAAAAAAATCGTTAAATTTCGTTTAACATATAAAGAATTTACAATAAAATTTGTTTTTTTTTTGTTTGATTTGCCAGAAAAAGTGAAAAAATATGGGTGAAATCCGGGCATTTTTTAATGATATCCGCAACCGAGTCGGACGAGCTGTTCATAAATTTTGTATTAAATATCCGGGCAAATGCGGAGAAAACCGGGCAATCCGGCAACCTTAGGTAAGGGTATATTAAATTTTAATATCTATGTTCTAGTTAGAGGTACAAAAAAAACTTATGAAAAACAATTTTCAAATTCAAGCTCAGAATCGCCAAAAACGCTTCTTAAACCCAGAAAACGCATTCTAAAGTTGTGATCCCAAATTAAACTCAGAATTCCGAAAACGCTTCTTAAGCTCAGAAAACACGTTTTAAAGTTGTGATCCCAAATTAAGCTCAGAATCCCAAAAAACGTTGTTTTAAAGTTGTGATCCCAAATTAATCTTAGAATCCTGAAAAAACGCATTTAAAGCTCAGAAAACACATTTTAAAGTTGTGATTCCAAATTAAGCTCAGAAGTCCGAAAAGACGTTTTCCAAGCCCAGAAAACGCATTTCAAAGTTGTGATCTCAAATTGAGCTCAGAATCCTGAAAAACGCTTCTAAAGGCCAGAAAATGCATTTAAAAGTTGTGATCCCAAATTAAACTCGGAATCCCGAAAAAACGCTTCTTAAGCACAGAAAACGCATTCTGAAGTTGTGATCCCAAATTAAGCTCAGAATCCTGAAAAGACGCTTCTTAAGTTCAAAAAACACATTTTAAAGTTGTGATCCCAAACTAAGCTCAGAATATCGAAAAAAAAAACTCTTCTAAAGTGCAGAAAACGCATTTTAAAGTTGTGATCCCAAATTAAGCTCAAAATCAAGAAAAAAAAAACGCATCTTAAACCCAGAAAACGCATTTTAAAGCCGTGATCCGAAATTAAGGTCATAATTCCGAAAAGACGCTTCTTTTGCCCAGAAAACGTATTTTAAAGTTGTGATCCTTATTAAGCTCAAAATCTCTGAAAGACGCTTCTTAAGCTCAGAAAACACAATTTAAAGTTGTGATCCCAAATTAAGCTCGGAATCCCGAAAAACGCTTCTGAAGCCCAGAAAACAGATTTTAAAGTTGTGATACCAAATTGAGCTCCGCGACGATTTTGGGTCAAACTATGTTGTAGATTTTATCATGGCGATTTTGAATTTTCTTTCCGAATCTGAGTTCTGCATTTTGAACCTGAATAAAAATTTCGAATTGCTAAGTTGAAATCAATTTCTGAATCTAAATTCCAAAAAAAAAAAATCCAAAAATTAAGAACAGTCAGAATTCTTAACAAGAAATTCTTATGGAACTTTCTTAATGTTCAATTGTGAATAAGAATTAAGAGTAAAAATTTCAAATCCAAATCTTAAAAATGGAATGTTATTTTAAATATTTTCTTAAAATATTCCGGAATGATGAGCTTAGAACATGGAAAATAAATCTAATTTACGTTTTATAAACAAAACCAAGATTGGAATCAGGATTTTTTCCCAATGATGAAACGAACTGAAAATCAAGTATAATAAACTGAATACAGATTCCATCATCCGGTCATGGGCAACAAATTTAGATTTAAAATAAAATTGGAACCAGAACATCGGAAATGATCAAAACCTAAGCTCAATGTTTTCTGCACTTATCAGGGCAGGGCAAATTCGATCTTTTTTATTTTAAAATCTTGCAAAATCCGCATGGTTTTAACCCAAATACTCAGGTAAATTTAGGAATTCCTTAATTCAAATCAAGAAGAAAAAAAACTCGAAAAGTTTTTTTTTTCATTGAAACACATAAACCAGTTTATTTGGATAAACTTTGTTTAAAAATTGATTTGGACACAAAATACATAATTGTTATCACGAACTTTGAATTTTCCTTGGATTTTGCAAATAAACTGAAATTATTCGGAAAAAATCCGAGAAATCAGGCATCCTTCGTGAGACTAATCTTATTAAAAAATTCGAAATCGGAGACTTAGGACTGTACCCGAAATTCATGCACCAACTTCTTTTGTGAATAATTTTTGGTAGCGTTTTTCGAAAACAGTCTTTAAATATCCATCAACAAGTGAGACAATTTTTGAAAATCTGTAGTAGAACTGTGGGCCTGGAATAAGATTTCGAGGTTTAGGCCTTAGTTCTGAGTCAAGATTGTTACTCTTGATTCACTTTAGCCGTTTATCAAAATTTGATTAGGAATTAAAAATTTTGAGTTTAGAGAAGATTGTTTTGCTTGACATTTACGGACACTCAGGAGGGGGGGGGGGTTCAACCCCTAAAAAGCTCTTCCCCCCATTTGTTTTTTACCGAAGACTGCGAGACAATTTGACTTTTCCCAGAATGCAGAAATCCTAGTAAAAAAAAAGAGTTTAAAAAAATTTTCATTCCTTTAAATTATGTGAACAATTCATTTTGGTTAAAAATTTCTCATGTTTACAGAACGAGGAAAGTAAAAAAAACTTCCGGGAAACTTGGAGCACCAAAATAAGTAAAATAAGATCTGAAATTCTTTGCACCACGGGAAAATGTTGTTGCCTTGTGTTATTTTCCAGAACATCTTCGAATGAGAATTGAGCATTCAAACGAATAAGAAATACAAAATAAAATTGAGACCAAAATGATTTTTATTAACAATATTTAGCACTAGCTGATCCGGTGTGCTTTGCAACACCTTCTTAATAATATTTGTCTTTCGTTCAACTCAGAACTTAACTCGGAACTTCTATGTAACAGAATTTTTTTATAAAAAAAAATTAATTTTTTGAAATAAGAAATAATTAAATTTTTTTTTAAATGTCTGATTTTGAATTCATTTTTATTTCAACTTCAAAAACTGATTGATTGGCTCAGTTTTCGAAATTCTGTGATAAAGAAAAATATATCTTTAAATTGAAAACGACATTTCTTTCATTTTCGAAAAACAGCGACCCATTTCAAGTATTCCCAGTATAGATCTGAGTTTATGAATTTTAGTTTTGAAAAAAATCGTTGATCTTTGATTGAAAGAATTCGGAAATGAATTTACCGCAACCCTCGGCATAGAGAATAGCCTTCAAATCTCCAAAACTAATGGTCATGAGATCGAATCCCGGTCACGGTAAACATATTTTTCACTATCTGTAGTTGGTTGGTGGTTTTTCGAAGAAATATCGAGTTTAATAAAGACCCTTTACGTGGTTGTTTTCGTCAAAAGAGAAAAATACTGTGTGAGTTCAACCTTCAACAATTGATATTGCTTTTTTGCTATCATCATTTATCTAAATACTAATATTTTAGAAATGTTTGAAAATTCTTTACTTTTTTTAATTATTACATTTCTGTTATTCAATATTCAAAAAAAACTTTTGGTTTGGCTTGCTGTTTGTTGAATTGAGACGAATTTCTAACATTGTCAATTGTAGTTTAATAGTGGCTCCATAGAGTCTTATTTCAATTATTTTTTTTTAATATTTAATTTAAAACATTGGAAAGTTGAAAAGACCAACATTTTGGCTATACGTTAAACTAACGAAAAAACGAAATTGGATAATTTTACGTTGAACTTTCAGATTAAAAATCTTCAGGAGCCAACAGGTATAGGTTTGGCTTTACTTTTGGTTTATTTCTTAACAGTCTCCCGTAGTTTAATGAATAAGAAGTGAGTGTAAATGGGCGTCAATTGAATTATCACATTATAAAATGTGATTTGTTTACCAAACTAAGTGATGTTTCTAATATATTGTTTTAGTAGATTGTATGTTAGAACACAGTAAAAATTTACTTAGAAAATTCTCTTACAAACATGGTAATGACGTATAAAAAAAAAACAAACATATTTAATCAAAACTTATCTATCAAAACAAACCATGACCAGTTTGTTGCAAATCACTTGAAATTTGTTCAATTTTTGTAAAATCATATATTGGTTTTGTATGGAAGCATCCACACCAGTTTGAAGAGAATTTCAAATCTGTTTATGATCTCATTACATCAAAACTTACATGTGTTCCGAACTTGATCAAAGCCACATTAAAATTGTTCCATTTCTCTTTCTATCATTTATTATACGAATTCGTATGGGAACACTCCTTCCATTTTTTTTTCTTAAAACAATAAGTGGTCTTACAGTTCAATAAATTGTCAAATTATAGCATGGCATGTCTATCAATGTGATAAATCAAGTTATTACGTCAAAATAAGTTAAGTAGCAAGTTCGACACAAATCTCTTAAAACTTTTTGCATATTTTAATAACTCACGGTATTTTTATAAAAGAGCCAAACCAAAACTTGTGAAATGTGTAACGATCTCTTGAAAATTATTAGAGCTTTGTCTTCTTTATGTTTATTTTAAATATAAGGCTCCTTTCACAAAAACGAAAAACGCCTTATAATATTCCAAATCATTTTGTCACTTAACAACATAGATGTGTACCATATTTGATAACAATTGTTTAAAAATTGTTCGAGTTCTGTCACAATTTCAATGGATTTTTCATGAGACCCCCCTCTTCCTTTAAAAAATGGAAATAGGGTTTCATATAACAAATCATATAAATATGTTAAAACATCCGAATTTTTTATGCGATTTATAGCTTTAATAAGATTTCAGAAAAAAGTCAGATTCAAGTTTGATTTCGTTACCAAATTTTTATTTCAGTCATCCGATTATATGTTTCGAATCCAAGATAAGAAATAAAACTTGAATGTTGAATAACGGAATTCTCGTATAATCTGAAATTCAACATCCGTCAAACTGAAAATCTCAAATTTCATAACACAAAAAAGATAAAAATATTTTATCCAGACTGTTCTAAGTCAAACTCCATGGTTAATCTGAAGATTCATGATTTAAGGCAAATTATTTTAATTGCGACTTATATCCTTATGCCTGAATGCTGCGTTTCTGTTGCATTTCTTAAAAAAAAAGTCATCAATTTTAGAACGTAAAGTGATTTAGATCTTTAAAAATCATTAAAATGTTTCAAAACGTTCAAATTTGTTATTAATAATGGATTATTTGAAGCTGGAAATTCATTTTTAACTGCTGATTATTGAGTAGTTGAAAAAAAAACTTTTTTGAAAATAAATGGCAGATTGAAAATTATGCTTCACATTTAAATAGTTTTTAATAAAAATCTTCAAAACAAAAAATTTCTCGTTTATTGAAATTTTAATTAAAATGTAAAAAAAAATTCCAACTGTAAACGCTTTCGCTGGTTAGAAATTGAAACTGGAAATGCTTTGATATTAAGAAACTTTCTTTCAGGGAGATTTATTATTGCAGATTGCAAATCAAAAGTGCAAATCAAAATTTTAAGAATATTAAAACCAACAAGCTTTCTTTAAAAAACATTTACTATACTGACAATAAATTTGTTTCAAATTTATCTAATGACAATGGCTCAAAAATGGGTTCCTGTTAGCTTTGATTCGAAATTTCATAATTCATTAAAGATTTAAAGATTCGTTCAATGGCAATGCATCAATGTCAACCTATCAACGAAAGAAAAAAATCAAACTGAATCACTTCATCGTCTGTTTTGTTTAAGCTCCTCCAAAGAAAAAAAAAACGTCTCACTTTTCAAGTCAACACACCTTAACGATTTTCTCAGCTTATGGTGGGTGAGTAGTTTGTTTGCGCTTGGAGAGGGGGAAGATTTTCCAAGGTTGTAGAGAGGGATTTCTCCATCCTCGTCGAAGACAAAAAAAAAGCTGAACGATACGGTTGATCAAACAAGCTTTTCTCAGCTAACAGGTGGAGCTTGCAGCAGAAAACTGAAAGGTGCTGAAAAAAAGATGACTAATGGATGTGTTGAACTTGGGGGACGAGGAAACAAAAGGTTTTCTCTATACATTCCGCAAACATTCATTGGGATCCCCTTTTTTGGAATATAGCTTTTTTGGACGCCGCCTGGGGAGAACATTGATACTGCTGGGTGATATGAATTACATTATTCCGAGACCAAAAAGATGGATTTCGGGTCACAATTTGATGATGGTATATATTTTATTGGATTTTGATTCCTTTTAATTACAGTCCAAACCATGGAGAGATGGTTGGAAATGTTTCGAGAATATCAAATTATTTTTCATGGAAATATCTGTTTCCATCACACTCACACATTGGACCATCATTAAAAAAAAATAGATTAAATTCTGATAAAATTAATTTATTTTATGAGTCTATCTAATTTGATTCACAGAATCCATCAAAAATCCATCAACATTTTCGAAGGAAAATTTCAGGAAAGTAAATTGAGACAGACACGCTTGAAAGCTTTTAACAAAAACTTTCCCAGATCGATGAATGTTTACTGACGATTTCCTAATGCAATCAGAAATGCTGTCCTAGTTTCTTCCTTTCATTTTAGAAGGATGAAAATGATGTGTGTTTGTGTGAGTGTAAGTGGTTCCAGTGAAGAATTTCTTCTCCATCACCAGTTCTAGTTCATGAATAAATGATTCGGAAATCAAAAGCATCAACATCATTCCCTACCCACCCTGCCGGGGGTTTTTCAGAAAAGAAGTAGAAATCATATCTGAGGGTTGTGGAATCAAAATGGAAGATCATCCCGGAAAGTCGGTTTAAGTTTAGTCTGAGTGCCATTATGTGGCACTTACGTACTTCAAAATTTGTTAAAAGACATCAAATGAAGGAGTCATCTTCTATATGAGGTGTTAACAGTTCGTTTCTGTTTGTTAAAAAATTGATTCAATATTTTCCGTTGTTTTATTTTCCCTTTTTGTTACATTAACAATGGTTGTAGTTTAAAGATCACTTGAACAACTTCAATCATTTCACAACTTTCCCCCAAGTGCAATTTAAAATCTCTTTTTGCCTTCTAGTGGAAAACCACAAAAACTTGAAAGATCCCAAAAACCAAGCGACAAAACTGTGAAAAAATTAATTATCCATCCGGAAAACGAGTTGCCATCTTAGGGTCACGTTCCGGCCACTAATACTCCAGAGCGATGTTACATTGCCTTCGTCTGTCTTTTTCTCGCGTCACCAAACAAACATTCTGTCCAAACATTCAATCCAGAAATGAATGAACAAAAAATTTCTTATAAAAACTCGTAAAAACAATAGCCACCAGACCACCATTACCACCAGTGTAAAATGCTTGGGATGAAAAGTGAAGTCACAACCGAAGAAAAAAAAATTTCAATTAAAATTCACATCTGTTTGTCGGCCGTTTACTTGGGCAAGAAAAGGCCATTTTCCTTCCTTCCGAAAGGACTTTTTCTTGGGCTTTTGCCATTGCTGGTTACATGAGAGCGAGAGGGGGAAAAAATAAACCAGCTTTCAGTGATTCGTCATTTTGTGTTGGCACTTTGTCGTTTTGGGGTTTTCTTATGCCTGAAAGGTCATCGTTTTGCAGTTTGCGGTAGGGAAGTCATGCAGGACATGGTGGTCCTTAGAGATCAACTTTTCTTGAGAGATCTGCAATTCAGTAACCAGTGAACAATCGAATAACTCCTGGAAAATGGCTCAATCATTGTCCTTGAATGATCATATCATAAAATATGTATACTTGGGACTATTTTTTAATAATAAAAGTTTAATGAAAATACTGATTCTGAAAAAACAGAGCCGAATAAATTTTTTATACCGTGTGCGATTTTTACAACCCTAACCCGTAGATGTGACGTTTGAAAAGAGGCATTAAAGAGGGATTTTTTTTTCTGAACCCCTTAACTAACTGTTTAAGGGGCCGTTCACTAATTACTTAAGCACGATTTTGGAAATTTTCAACCCTCCCTCCCCTCCTGGTAAGACAAAGTAAGATTTTTCAAACCCCCCCCCCCCCCCCATTGTAAGATCTTACGTGTTTTAATCTTTGAGAAATTGACACGTTATTATCAACAAAAGGTTGTAAAATAGGTAACAATAATTTTCAGTAATTTCCACAATCGAAAAAACTACATAAAATCTAAATTCCGATTTAAAAAAGAGAGATCAGGTTAGCACAAGGTACCATAAAAAATTGTTATGTTTTTACCTGCAAATCATGAAAATTAAAAAAAAAATTCTACACTACTAAAATTAGGGCAAAAATGTTTAACGACAATCACGTTGTCTACTAACCTTAAAGCTCAGACTCATTCAGCGGTAAGCGATAAAGTTTTTGGTAAATCGCTAATAAAATGTATAGTAGGTAGTGTCTATCACCGAAAAAACTATCTAGAAATTCATTATTTAATGCGCCTTATATTGATTTTTAAAGATTTTTATGGATGAAGTCATTTTCGAAATATGATGGATTCAACTCGTGGTGTCACAACGCGCAATTTTCCTTTTTGTTTCTTTAAATTTCTCAATTAAAAAGATTGTTTTGATGGAATCAAAAAGTGACAATCTTTTTTAATAATGTGATTTAGTGTCTTTAAAGCATGTTGGTTTGAATTGGTTATCTATAAATTTTATAGAACCTGCTGTAGGGATGAGATGAAGAATATACAGAAAATAAATCAAATTTAATTAGGAATAAAATAAAATAATAGTTGTATTCGGCAACACTGTAGATGACAACGGCAGCACTTGACAAACAAACAAAACAAAGTCAGTCATTGATCTATTCTTGCAAGCGACAGACGTGTTTAAATGAATCTCTGAATTGAGATTCGTGAAATCACGACACCTGCCATTTTTTTAATTAATTTAAAGAGATTAAAAGATAAATAACATAACATCAAAATTTACCAACAAATAGGTAGTGAGTAAAAAAAACCTGAGTTATATGGTTTCGTATGGCTGTGGATGTGATGAATTTTTAATGTTACAATTCTTACGTAAGATTTTTGGAAACCCCCCCTACCCCCCTAGTAAGAGATCGTAAGCAAATGTGAAACCCCCCCTTCCCACCCCCTTTATGTGCTTACGTAATTAGTGAACAGCCCCTAAGGACGCACCCTGATGACCTCAAGTAAACCAATTTGGCTTTTCCATCCGACATTTTTTATTTTTTTTTTCAACTTATTCTCAACTGATCAGAGAACAATTTGGTTTTTTTTTCTAAATCCTTGAAATGTAAAAAAATATATTTTTTAAATAATGCAAAGGTTATTTTTCCTTTCCATGGTGTAGAGTAAAAACATTGAGAAACATGTGTAATTTTTTTTTACGCTACCTAAATCTACTTTCAATCAGCTATTCAAAATGCCTAAACTGCAGTAAAAAAAATAAAAAGAAGCAACGCCGAAAAAACCAAATTCAATTCCATTGGCTTCATAATATTTTCAAAATCAAATATATACATCGCTATTGAAAAAATTTCTAACGGATTTTATTCAGATTGCTTGGAAATGAGCATTTTTGATATTTGATCAACGTAACAGATTGTAAAATTAATTTAAAAAAAAAAAATTTGAGGTATAGGTGAATAAAAATCAAGGGACAAACAAAATTTAGATTTCATGAAAATTCTAATTTTTTTTGTTTAAATTTAAAGTTAAATTAAATATCTGAAGTACGGATTTTGCTTGAATATTTTAAAAGATTGATTATTATGACGAATTCTTTTCAATTTATAATCACAAATCATATTTTTATAATTCCAAAATAGAATTTAAATCGTTTGCTGAAAGCGAAATTTCAAATTCAGGATGTGAATATGATCATATTTTCGTTTCAAATAGACCGAATCAGTTTCCAAATTCGACTTTTTTCAAAATGTCAACCGTTGATTTTAAACTTAAATCTATGTTTTTAAATGAAACAAAGATTTCACCAAACCAGAAATTTGAAACTTCTAGATTGCATTTTCCTTCATGGCAATCATCATTACAAAAATATATTTTAAGAAATTGGATTTTGAAATCGAGATACATATTCTTAGTCGGGCTCGAACGAATATTTTTAAAAAAAGTATCCATTTTCAGGGCAGACTGGTAGAAAAATGTCAAAACCTAACAAAAAGTTCTCAATGATGATGGTTTGTATTGATACTCTGATTGAACGCTTTGATCTAAATTTTTAAATGAAGAATGGTAATTCAGTTTTTGAAATTCACTTTCAATTCACGGAATTGACTGGTAAAAAGGATTAAAAAACCTTATTAGAATTATGAACATCCTTTTAGCTGTAAACGAAAGCTTGTTTGACATTTCATTCACATCTTAGTTAATATTTAGGCAGATCAGGTGAAAATTTCTATTTCATTTATCTCATCACAAAAAATTATCAAATATTCCATATTATTTAGGATATAAAGCATGGACCAACATTTTCAGTCGGCACGCCAAAATATATTTGTTAGTAAATTTTTTCTTTTAATTTTTTTATTATGTTTGAAACATACCAATGTAAAAGCTCTTCGTCAGACTTTTTTGGCAATTAGTTTAAGTTAACGGAAAATGGTGCTGTTAATACATCAAAAGCATCCGATACTTTCCAGAATCTTGAAATCTATCTATATTTAACATGATTCTCCTTTCAAAATATTGAAGCTAATAAAGCTCCACGGGCCACAAATTATCGTTCGCAGGCCAATTGTGGCCCGGGGGCCATGGACTAAAAATCTAGATAATATTCAATTTCAGGATAAAGGTATGGATTTTTTCTTGGTAACCACTGTCAATCATTAGAAAGAACCGATTTTTTTTATCATCAATATTTGGTTTCCTGGACTTCAATGGAATAGTATTTGGAAAAATATCGGAAAAAAATATTTAACTACAAAAGCTAGGTCAACATTGTATGAAATATTCAATGACGTCTACCCAAGCAGAATTAAAATGTATAATTTCAATGTATCGAATGTATCCTGTTATTTATGTGAAATATGTCAAAACGATGATTCGAATTCACATAGAATCAAATTATGTAAAGATTCTCATATAATATGGAATTGGGTATCGAAGCTAATACGATGCCGATTAAAAATAAGGGGAGATGATCCAGAGGAAATAATGTACTTGGATATATGTAGATGATTCAAAAACTAATGAAAAAGCAGCGCTATGGCTGGTAGCAGAAGCAATGAATTATAACATCAAGAATTACAAAAATATTAATTTATACATGTTTCAGAAACACATTTGAGATTTTCGATGGAATCATAGGGATTTATGCAAGTTACATTTTAACACATGTATTGATGTATGTTGAATAGGATTAGAATGTAGTTGTTAGAGCAAAATGTTGCTGAGGATATTGTAATCTATTTTTAAGATGCACGATGAATAAAGAGTTAAATAAAAAAAAATGAAAATATTTCCGATTCAAATAGCCCGAATCAGTCGTCAACGTCAACTGTTGATTTTAAACTTAAATCTAGGTTTTTCAAATAAAATAAAGATTTCACAAAACCAGAAATTTGAAATTTCTAGATTGCATTTTCCTTGATTGCGATCATCATTACAAAAATATAGTTTTTTTTTTCTAAAATCTTTATTGTACGTGCATCTTAAACTACATGACATATTATCTCATTATTTCTGATTGCTTGATTTTCACGTTTGTTAAGGAATGGATATAAACTAAATTTTTCGTCATGGTTTATGTTATAACTGTTCATTTTAGCTATAAGCCATATTCAACTAGCAGCCCTGTCACTGATATCTGCGACTAAACAATGTGACACTTTTACTTAGAATGCAACATCTCGGAGAACGTGTTGCACGACAGCCGTTTATCTTATTTAAACAACAGATTCTATAGATAATAATAGTACGCAGACATAACCGTTAGTAAGTAAATTACTTACTAACTGCTCGAACTGCTTTCACGTGTTTATTTCTTGGTTTTGAGGTTATGATTTCCAAAACTGGTTTTATTTCTCTGCGAGATTTTGAACGTCTACTTGCAACAGCTCTAGGACCGTCTTCATCAGTGGTAGTTTCAGAGCCTGGAGATAACTGGCGTTTGGTGATCGTTTTGCATGTTTGCTCCTCCACATCCATTTGATCCGTCTTCTCCTTGGAATTTTCGTCCATGTTGTCAGCAATCATCGGGACCAATTTGGATTGTGGTGTTTCTTTGTCTCCGTTAGGTATCCCAATTTGAACAGCATCAGCATAGCTAACAGGAACATCTTGCCCCTTCTGAAATGAAGACACCGATTCCAGCAGTTCTGTAGCCGGGACTACTGCTTCACCTTCACAAGATCTCTTTCGGAATCTGTTTTGTTCACATGACGCTTTCAGGTGACCTTCCTCTTTAAACAGGAAACACTTCTGCTTCAGACTGTCATAATAGATTCTTCCTCGTCGGTTTAGGAAGAAAAGCGAGGCCGGTATTTCCTTTTTCATCTCAATGTGAACACCCCTTACTCCGGTGAACAAATCAAGTTCCAGTTCAGCAGGAAACTTTTCTCGGATTAACCTTTTAACAATTCCGTATTTTCCAATAACGACGGAAATATCGGAATCCGAGATTTCCGGTGGCAGATCGAAGATCCGCACGTATTTCGAGCTGGGTTTTGCCCAAGAGCAGCCTTCATCGCATCCTCTGTTCGAAACTTGATAAAAATCGATTTTTCATCGGCAATTTTGTACGATGATTCCATCGTAGCCTTGTCCGCATTAAAACTTTTAATGAACCTGGCAACTTCAACAATTGAAGGTCCTGGAGCGTCATCGGGAAAACGGAAAGTAATCGTGTTTCTCACTAGTCCGTCAGCCATCTTGGCCAAGAAACGATTTAACACAATTATGAAGCGCGACAGAAGATATCGATTATAGCTACTGATCGAAAACACGTCTATACGTCACGAAGTCTGATCGTCAACTGAGGTTTCAGAAATTGGATTTCGATATTGAGAAATATATTCTTATTCGGGCTCGAACGAATATTCAAAAAATTTTTTATCCATTTTCAGGGCAGACTAATAGAAAAATTTTAAAACCTAAATAAAAGTATTCAATGATGGTGGTTTGTATTGATACTCTGATTATATGATTTGATCTAAATTTTTTAATGAAGAAAGGTAGTTACTAATTCAGAATTCAGTTTTTGAAATTCACTTTTCATTAACGGAATTGATTGTTAAAAGGAATTTAAAAAAATTATTAGAATTATGAACATATTTTAGCTGTAAACGAAAGCTTGTTGATTAGACATTTCATTCACATCTTAGTGAATATTTAGCCGGATCAGGTGAAAATTCCTAATTTATTTTTCTCATGACAAAAAATTAACCAATATTTCATATTATCTAGAATATAAAGCATGGGAGCCCAACATTCTAAGTCGGCAGCCCAAATTTTCGAAATAACTGCGGGCCAAAATATATATGTGAGCAATTTTTTTCTTTTATTTTTTTAAATATGTTTAAAACATAATAATGTTACACTGTCTACCACTTTCAAAAAATCGATTTTTTTTATTTTTTTATTTTCTTATTGTAAAACATTTCAAGAATAATGTGTCAAATTTTCAAGTCAATTGAAGCAAAACTGTAGAAATTATAGGCCTTTATCTTCTCCTATCTAATACAGCAAGAAAGCAAGAGCAGAAACTTCAAACGCGTTTTTCTCGAAAGCACATTTTTAAAGTCCGTGGACATCGTCATTTGAAAACTACTTATCCGATTCTTTTCAAATTTGGAACATATTTTCTACATATAAAATACCACACCCCAACGTTTTTCTTTTTTTTTTACTTTGGGGAAATTTTACAGATAAAAAATGGCGGATTTTTTCGTGAAAAATCGTAATTTTTACTTCAGACAGCCACAAAAATTTCATAAATTTTTTTTAAAGATAAATAAAATCGTTGGGGTCCAGAAAAACATCTATTAAAAATATTTTGCTTTGATTTTTTGACAGATGATTCTGTGCTGAGATACAGTGTCCACCGCAAATCTTGTTTTCTAAAAGGCATTCTCGAAAGTGCTCCGTCACTGGCTCATTTTTCAATATTTTTCTACGAATAAATTACTAAATGTTCTTTTAACAATGCTTTGTATAATGCAAAAAATTTGAATACATTTGTTTGAACGATAGCTCTAAAAAAATTTCTTGAAAATGATGTTTTTTTTAACCCGTTAGACCCTACTCCCTCCTTAAAATGATATTCTATAATTTTTTGTTAATTCAAACATATAAACAGATTCCAATCTAAAATCTTATAAATATTTTTATCAGATATGTCTGAAGTGATTAACAAAAGTTTGGATCAGTCTTTAAGTTGCAAACATGTGAAAAATTCGCTCAGCTGATTAAAATAGAATTGTCTAAAGAAGTGTAATTTCGAAAGATCTAAGATCTATCTATCTATTAAGTTCTACTTTGGAATAACCTCTCATAAAAACAAGTTTTATAGATTTCTGCAAAATTAAGCTAAATAAAGACTAATTTTAGAGCTTTATGCAAATACTAGGTTGAACAGTGGACAAGTTAGGTGTTATTATCAAAGAAACCCAAAAGTTTACATAATTTAAAGTTATAAAATTATGGAGGCAAAGAAAGATAATACAGATTTTAATAAAAACATGATTAGTTCTTGTTTTCAAACCCAAAAGCAACGAAACTATAATTTATGAGAACTTCAGCAGGAAGCAGAATTTTTGCTGCGTTTCAAAAACAACTTTCGAGAGATTTAGTGGTTCTGAATTCGAATCATTTGTCAGATCCTGTCTAAAATCTCTAGTTCATCACTTTTATATAAAAACAAAAAAAGAGAAATTGTACATGAAAAAAATAAGGTTAAGAAAATTTAATGGAAAAAATATAACTTCTATTGACATCACTGAAGCACATTTATAAGGTTTTTTAAATCAAAGATTTATTCTATCCTCAATTTCGGAAAAAGAAATCTGAATCGGTTTAACTTATGCTTTTTATATTTATATTTATGATACATTTTAATTTAAAAATATTTCTTAATTTCCTAAAAATTCTCATTTTTTTCTGGACCATGATAAATAAGCTAAAAGGAAACCTCAGTAACTTTTTTTCTCAAAGCTCAAAACTATTCGTGGTCCTTAATATTGATCAATGATTTAAAACATTTTTATTAAGTAATGTTCCAATGTTTTGTCCAATATCTAAAAATGGACTTTAACTTTTTTCAAATGTTGACCTACGTTTAAAAAATACTAGAATTGGTAAAAAAAACAAGTTGCACATTTGGATTCAGCGTCCTCATTTTAGTTTCATGAGACCACGGAAAAATGTGAATTTAATTGGCTTGTGATATCGAGCAAGAGAAAAAAAAAAGTTAAAATAATCAGTTCGAATGCAAAAAAAAATATTTTTTTTTATTTGTTAACATAATGATTGTTTCACCTCGTATTTTCCAACATTCAAATACAAGGTTTTTTTTCATAAATACTTCACTTTAAACACAAATTTATTTTAAGGTAGGTATAATGCAATATTCAATTAATGCTAAATTTTTGAAAGATTTCAGACATTTTGTCTAAAATCTACATAAAACACCCTTTACTTTAAGCTCTTGGAAATTGTTCGAAATGTTGCTAAAAATTTATAGAAAACTTTCACTGGTTTTTTTTTTAAATTTTCTTAAAAATTTTGCCACACCTCAACTTAGAAATCAGATCATTTAAAGTTTTTGTAATTTTTTAAAGGAATCGTTAAATATTCAAATTTTAAAAAGTGTCATTCTTAATTTTCTGGCTAAATTAAGGCCGCTAACTTCATTTAAAAAAAAAAGAGTTTTGAATGCTCAGTTTGAAAAAAAAAAAGAATAATACCCCCTGATGTCCTTTTTTACAAACAGTTTGTTCGATGGCAGAAAGTTTCTTATTTATTGTTTTGAAGGAATAAAAAAGAATACGTGCCGTACGTAAAGATAATTTGTAGATTTATTTTTAAATGTTTTTATTGTCTTTATTCTTGAATCCAGTATCACAGGAAAATTATAATTATTTATAATATTTTTAAATTTCTAAGTTTGCACCAAGGAGTTTTGAGTCCAAAATTTTCAAATTTGCAACCAAGAGTTCTGAATTCAAAATTTTCAAAATTGCAACAAAAAGTTCTTAATTTAAAACTAAACTTTGATTGAGCTGTTTTTATAAGATTGACTTTTCTTTAATAATTGTAATGTGCATTTACAAATATTAAGTGACATTTTGGATTTTTTATTTCATTTTTGAGACAGTTTTTGGTTCCGGTAAGAATTGTGAGCTTCGGGAATATCACGGTTCCGTAGTTGTCCGCGTTCCGTCGCTTGACGAATCCCAACGGTCATAATCCTGCTGATTGCCTTTAAGCATTCGTGTTATCGATGGAAAGTTAATACCCCTAAAATTCTCCTCGTTTTTTTCAATTGAAAATCAGATAAAAAAAATCAAAGTTGTTTTGAATTTTAAAACTTATGATTTTTATCCAAAAAATTTTTTGATTTTCTTTTGTATTTTTTCCGCTTTTGGGTCTGAATTCCCGATTTTTTTTCCGGTGTGATTTTCGATTCCCGGCTTTCCCGGTTCTGTACCCATCAGTATATATTTAATCAGAAATTTAACAAAATGAAGCATTAGGCAAAATTCAAATGAAAAGAAATTGGAATAACAGCTGGGTTTCGAATGCCATTGATAATTTATGCTTTTCACGATGAAAAATCAAATCCTTGCTCTTATTACAATCTAAATGACGGAATAGGAAAGTTCAATACTGAACTGATATAAATATCACATGAACGCAATATTACCATGAAATGGAAACCCTATTTCTGTTTATACTCAAGAACTTGAGATTTCTTGTCCAAATTTCAGCCTTGATTATGCTTAACATAAGTTAAGCGATCTGCGTAAACCAAAAATACCAGCCCGACCGGTTTTAGAAATTGGTAATTTTGGCAACTAATATTATAAAACCATTTTCTCAAAATCTGTAAAGAATTTAAATAAAAATTTCTCCAATATATGTCAACTCAAGTGCATATACTTTTCAGACACCTAGCTTTAAAATATTGGATAAAATTAGTATGCTCCATAGTATGCGCATTTAGCCTGCCTCTCTTCCAAAGGTAAACTTTCTTGAATTCACTCCTGATGAAGTGTCCTGGAAACGTATTGGTAAAACTCTACATAGAATTATTTTAATTTTTTTTTAATCTTTTTAAATTTTGCAAATCAAAGTTTTTTTTTAAATCTATTAAACATAAAAAAATTTTAATTTCTTTTTTGCTTCATAAAAAAATAGCAAAGATATCATCCCGACACTGTAATTACTATTATAAATCTGCACTCCGTAGCCGTAACAATAAAGATAATCACTCTTCACCGTCATCTATTTCTTGAACAAAAAGCACTGAATGCTTCAAAGTAGGTATAAGTTCTTCCCAGGGCCATCCTAATGGGAAATAGACACCCACGCATCCTTACTTTGAGTACTTTCCAGCTAAAAATGATACAAACAGGCACCAGATTCATCTTTCTCCACCGTCATCAGTCATGTTTTGAACGAGATTGGTTGAGCTGCTCCTAAGAAACTCCACCGAAAACGTCCAAGCTGCTGTTCCTTAATGTTTTAACAGTGGAGCTCTAAAAGCCCCCTGCAACGACCCATCCCAACAACCAGTAAATCCCCCGAAAAGTCGCGCGATAATTATGTCGTCTCCTTTTTCTGTTCCCTCGGAGAAGAACCCTGCAGGGGCTTCGGTTTTCTCAATAACGGCCAATTTATCATCATTCTGAAAGGATATTCACAGCCGAAGAAGACGCTGTTCTCTGGCTGGTCCAACAAAAACAGCCCCGATGCTGATGATGTTCTAATCGATTTTTAATTTAGATTTAATTTCGGCAACTTTACGCAAACTGATTCCTCCAGACTTCAGTCCCTCTTTGGCTTGGATGTTTTGAGTCGAGTCGAAACTCTGCTGACTGACTTTGGCCGAACTGATTACTCAACTGTTTGCCATGTAACCAAAGGCTCTCTCATTTTTTTTTTCTAAAGCGACACCAGTCGTGACAACTCCGACCTTGTCTGGTAAGAATGGGAAAAGTTTTGCATTGGAAATAAAAGTTCCGCACTTACTTTCGGGTCCCAAAATCAGACTAACAGAAAGCCTTCTCAGTTCAGCCCATCCAAAATGCCCATATCAAATGGTTGTTTGCGTATTTTTCTTTCTTTGCATTCTGAGCTGGGCGGACTTTTCCATTCTGTGGAAGGAAGTTGGTAACTAAAACTTTGCGGAACTGGGGATATTTTTTCCCGAGAACACAACTGGCCGCGGCTGGCTGCTAGCTGTTGTTGGTGTTCAAAAGTGTGTTCGAAACTGGGGCACCGGTGACGCCCCGGAAAAACAAAAACAAAAATGAAAAAACGCAGCTGCTGATGGTGTTGGAAAATTGAAAATCCGGCACTACCCCAAGCTGTCAGGCGGAGTGGCTTCGTTGATTTGTTTTTATTTTCTCTTGATTAGTTTTCTGTTAGCTACCCTTCTTTGCTATCTGTGGGTAATATCTTTGGGAAAACAATACTCTTGTGAGAGCATAAATTTGCATCTCGATCCTTTATTCTATTGTTTTCCATTTAAGGATTCAGTTCAAAATACAAATTAGCTTTTCATTTCATTAGAATTATAATAAACTCCAAGTAAAATCCAGGCTAAGAATGGACTGTCACACTCCAAAGCAAAAACATTGAAAGTTGCCAAAAGTCGATCGCCCGCTGCATCTAATGGCCCAAAATTTAAGAATCTTTTCGGGGACAGATTTTTTTTGGTTTGAACTTTGCTGCAACGCTAATTCTGAAATAAATTATAAAGTTTTTTTTATTCCAGTTGCTATTAAAAAACAGAAAAGTTTAATTTTTATTCAACTGCTTTTGAAATTTTCAAAAACTATTTGAAAGTTTCACGCATATATTAGAAATTGAAAAGGAAAAATAAACTATTTAAAATTCAACGAAAAGGCAGTAAGAAAAGAAAACGATTTCAAGAAGGAATTTATTTATTTTTTTTTTATGAGAACTTTGTGTGTTATGAATTTTCCAAGTTTAGTTTTGCAAATCATCTAGAAATCGGTATCTTAAAGTTTTCAGCAATCGGATGCTATTAACGGTGTCTTTTTTAAAACGATTTCAATTGAAAAAATCTTAGCATCCCTGAAAATTTGGCATATAATAAAATACACCTTCCCCTTTTCGAAGCACTTTTCACATAAAACAAACCGTCGGAGAATCTAAAAAAAGTTTCGAAAGCAATCGAAAATTGTAGAGAAATGAATTCAACAAAAATGACAAAAATGACAAAAATGACAAAAATGACAAAAATGACAAAAATGACAAAAATGACAAAAATGACAAAAATGACAAAAATGACAAAAATGACAAAAACGACAAAAATGACAAAAATGACAAAAATGACAAAAATGACAAAAATGACAAAAATGACAAAAATGACAAAAATGACAAAAATGACAAAAATGACAAAAATGACAAAAATGACAAAAATGACAAAAATGACAAAAATGACAAAAATGACAAAAATGACAAAAATGACAAAAATGACAAAAATGACAAAAATGACAAAAATGACAAAAATGACAAAAATGACAAAAATGACAAAAATGACAAAAATGACAAAAATGACAAAAATGACAAAAATGACAAAAATGACAAAAATGACAAAAATGACAAAAATGACAAAAATGACAAAAATGACAAAAATGACAAAAATGACAAAAATGACAAAAATGACAAAAATGACAAAAATGACAAAAATGACAAAAATGACAAAAATGACAAAAATGACAAAAATGACAAAAATGACAAAAATGACAAAAATGACAAAAATGACAAAAATGACAAAAATGACAAAAATGACAAAAATGACAAAAATGACAAAAATGACAAAAATGACAAAAATGACAAAAATGACAAAAATGACAAAAATGACAAAAATGACAAAAATGACAAAAATGACAAAAATGACAAAAATGACAAAAATGACAAAAATGACAAAAATGACAAAAATGACAAAAATGACAAAAATGACAAAAATGACAAAAATGACTAGAATGACAAAAATGACAAAAATGACAAAAATGACAAAAATGACAAGAATGACAAAAATGACAAAAATGACAAAAATGACAAAAATGACAAAAATGACAAAAATGACAAAAATGACAAAAATGACAAAAATGACAAAAATGACAAAAATGACAAAAATGACAAAAATGACAAAAATGACAAAAATGACAAAAATGACAAAAATGACAAAAATGACAAAAATGACAAAAATGACAAAAATGACAAAAATGACAAAAATGACAAAAATGACAAAAATGACAAAAATGACAAAAATGACAAAAATGACAAAAATGACAAAAATGACAAAAATGACAAAAATGACAAAAATGACAAAAATGACAAAAATGACAAAAATGACAAAAATGACAAAAATGACAAAAATGACAAAAATGACAAAAATGACAAAAATGACTAGAATGACAAAAATGACAAAAATGACAAAAATGACAAGAATGACAAAAATGACAAAAATGACAAAAATGACAAAAATGACAAAAATGACAAAAATGACAAAAATGACAAAAATGACAAAAATGACAAAAATGACAAAAATTACAAAAATGACAAAAATGACAAAAATGACAAAAATGACAAAAATGACAAAAATGACAAAAATGACAAAAATGACAAAAATGACAAAAATGACAAAAATGACAAAAATGACAAAAATGACAAAAATGACAAAAATGACAAAAATGACAAAAATGACAAAAATGACAAAAATGACAAAAATGACAAAAATGACAAAAATGACAAAAATGACAAAAATGACAAAAATGACAAAAATGACAAAAATGACAAAAATGACAAAAATGACAAAAATGACAAAAATGACAAAAATGACAAAAATGACAAAAATGACAAAAATGACAAAAATGACAAAAATGACAAAAATGACAAAAATGACAAAAATGACAAAAATGACAAAAATGACAAAAATGACAAAAATGACAAAAATGACAAAAATGACAAAAATGACAAAAATGACAAAAATGACAAATATGACAAAAATGACAAAAATGACAAAAATGACAAAAATGACAAAAATGACAAAAATGACAAAAATGACAAAAATGACAAAAATGACAAAAATGACAAAAATGACAAAAATGACAAAAATGACAAAAATGACAAAAATGACAAAAATGACAAAAATGACAAAAATGACAAAAATGACAAAAATGACAAAAATGACAAAAATGACAAAAATGACAAAAATGACAAAAATGACAAAAATGACAAAAATGACAAAAATGACAAAAATGACAAAAATGACAAAAATGACAAAAATGACAAAAATGACAAAAATGACAAAAATGACAAAAATGACAAAAATGACAAAAATGACAAAAATGACAAAAATGACAAAAATGACAAAAATGACAAAAATGACAAAAATGACAAAAATGACAAAAATGACAAAAATGACAAAAATGACAAAAATGACAAAAATGACAAAAATGACAAAAATGACAAAAATGACAAAAATGACAAAAATGACAAAAATGACAAAAATGACAAAAATGACAAAAATGACAAAAATGACAAAAATGACAAAAATGACAAAAATGACAAAAATGACAAAAATGACAAAAATGACAAAAATGACAAAAATGACAAAAATGACAAAAATGACAAAAATGACAAAAATGACAAAAATGACAAAAATGACAAAAATGACAAAAATGACAAAAATGACAAAAATGACAAAAATGACAAAAATGACAAAAATGACAAAAATGACAAAAATGACAAAAATGACAAAAATGACAAAAATGACAAAAATGACAAAAATGACAAAAATGACAAAAATGACAAAAATGACAAAAATGACAAAAATGACAAAAATGACAAAAATGACAAAAATGACAAAAATGACAAAAATGACAAAAATGACAAAAATGACAAAAATGACAAAAATGACAAAAATGACAAAAATGACAAAAATGACAAAAATGACAAAAATGACAAAAATGAAGAAAATGTCAAAAATGACAAAAATGACAAAAATGACAAAAATGACAAAAATGACAAAAATGACAAAAATGACAAAAATGACAAAAATGACAAAAATGACAAAAATGACAAAAATGACAAAAATGACAAAAATGACAAAAATGACAAAAATGACAAAAATGACAAAAATGACAAAAATGACAAAAATGACAAAAATGACAAAAATGACAAAAATGACAAAAATGACAAAAATGACAAAAATGACAAAAATGACAAAAATGACAAAAATGACAAAAATGACAAAAATGACAAAAATGACAAGAATGACAAAAATGACAAAAATGACAAAAATGACAAAAATGACAAAAATGACAAAAATGACAAAAATGACAAAAATGACAAAAATGACAAAAATGACAAAAATGACAAAAATGACAAAAATGACAAAAATGACAAAAATGACAAAAATGACAAAAATGACAAAAATGACAAAAATGACAAAAATGACAAAAATGACAAAAATGACAAAAATGACAAAAATGACAAAAATGACAAAAATGACAAAAATGACAAAAATGACAAAAATGACAAAAATGACAAAAATGACAAAAATGACAAAAATGACAAAAATGACAAAAATGACAAAAATGGCAAAAATGACAAAAATGACAAAAATGACAAAAATGACAAAAATGACAAAAATGACAAAAATGACAAAAATGACAAAAATGACAAAAATGACAAAAATGACAAAAATGACAAAAATGACAAAAATGACAAAAATGACAAAAATGACAAAAATGACAAAAATGACAAAAATGACAAAAATGACAAAAATGACAAAAATGACAAAAATGACAAAAATGACAAAAATGACAAAAATGACAAAAATGACAAAAATGACAAAAATGACAAAAATGACAAAAATGACAAAAATGACAAAAATGACAAAAATGACAAAAATGACAAAAATGACAAAAATGACAAAAATGACAAAAATGACAAAAATGACAAAAATGACAAAAATGACAAAAATGACAAAAATGACAAAAATGACAAAAATGACAAAAATGACAAAAATGACAAAAATGACAAAAATGACAAAAATGACAAAAATGACAAAAATGACAAAAATGACAAAAATGACAAAAATGACAAAAATGACAAAAATGACAAAAATGACAAAAATGACAAAAATGACAAAAATGACAAAAATGACAAAAATGACAAAAATGACAAAAATGACAAAAATGACAAAAATGACAAAAATGACAAAAATGACAAAAATGACAAAAATGACAAAAATGACAAAATGTGTATGTGTGTATGTGTAATCCATCCAACGACCCCCTGAGCTGGCAGGTATGTTATGCAAAAGAACCAATATTAATCCGTTTGATTAAAATTGTTCAATCGCGGGTGCTGGTGGTGTTAGCTCTATTGAAATTCCAGTAACCCATTTCAGAATGGCACCTGCACATCCCGAGGCTACTTTCATTGCCAATAAGCCCCGTCCAATCATAGCCGAATGACCAAATGGGTCATGCAATTATGATTAGTCTTTCTATCTTTTATTGTTGACATATCCAGGAACTTCATAAATATAATTGCCAAATTATATAAACTTAGCCCCCTAATACGTCCAATAAAAGATGGACATGTATTTAGTTTATGATTTCAATTTAATTGGTATAGATGAAGATAAATAATATGGGTGAAATAAAAAATGATTTATTAAAATTAAAATTGAATAATGATCGGAAGAGTTGGAAACAGGAATATAGTTATCATATTTTTCTGAAAAAAAAACTTGGTTAATATAACATTTGATGCATAATTTTTCGAAGTGATAATAGTGAAATAGTGATAATATATGAAAAAAACCTACAATTTCGGAATGTAAACAAAATGGTTAAAATAATGATTTTTGCCATAAACTGAAGTTAAGTAAATACCATCGTTATCTGCTGAACAAAAGTTGAGTTAAGTTGCTGAACAAAATTAAACACTTAACTACATGGAAATAATATCAAATTATATTAAGAACTGTTTCTATACTTTTCGGAGGAGCTGCAAGATTTATAACGTGAATAAACGTGCTTGTGAAATTTTTTCTAAGAATACTTAACGATAAATGATTTGATGCAAGCCTTCTTTCCTGATTTTTCAATATATTAGGACGTCGAGTATTCATAAATACATTTTCTGTTATGAGGCAAATTCTGGCGAGTTTTGGTCGAATCCGGCGAAAACCATCTGAAAATCTTGTATTATTATATCACTTCATTTTGTCCATAGAATAAGATGTTAATGAAAATGATAACATAATGACTCATAAAATCCATAGTTAACTGATTGAAAATAAAAATATTGTTAATCTAACAGGATAGAAAAATATATATTCTGTTTCCTATAACTACCCTTAAACCAATGGCAGGAGACTCGCCAATTAAAATTCATTAAAAAATGTATTTGTAGGTTAAATCTTCTTCAGAGAACAATTCTATGATATAATGATAGTAAATTTATGTATGTATGTATGTATGTATGGTAGCCACCTTGGGTGTACGGTTGTACCGCAGTTGTGGCTAAGGCTTCATCAACAAGTTACCGTAAGTTTATAAGATTTTTTAAAAATCAAATATAGCCTGCCTTCGACCAGACCAAACTGAACGCCATGAGAAAATTTCTAAACTGCATATTTTGAAACTCATGTTATTCTTATGTGAAACCGAAACATCTAAAATAATTTACTGGCATGCGTTCCTTGGATTATAAACTATCGATTCTGGTTTTGAAATTTTACTGATTTCGTCTATAGTGAAAATTATTTGTACATTTAATTCGACTGACTCGCAAAAAATGCTGTTGGCGTTCAGTTCGGTCTGATCGCAGCCCGACCATATATACTACAATAATTGAACAAATATATAATACAATCTATAAATAATCACAGAAATATAGAACAAATGAAGACTAATGAAAAAAATATAATGAAGATTAATAATAATGTGTTTCTATTTTATCGATACTTCTGATGTAAACTGTAAAAAAAGTTTTTGTTTTTGCATTATGAGTATAAAAGATAAATGATAATATATGTAGAATTCCAAAATATAAGAAAAGTAATAAAATATTATTTTATTGATTGGCATCTAAGAAGCTGTAAAAAAAATTTTGATTAATTTGTTGTTACTATTATAACTCACTACATTAGAAGAAAACGCTTTATAAGGTGTCAGATATTTCAAACAACCTCAGATGAGTTAGTTGCAATTATAAAAAAAAATGAATGACTTGAATGCGCTATAATCCTGCAATGTTAATTAATTATACTATGGGTAATACAGCTAAAAATAAATAAATTATTTCTGGGCCCACTGGAAACTTGATGCGAAAACAGTAAATTTATTATAAAATTTTTCGTTTCGACAATGCTTACTATACGTCAGAACGAAATGATTCTGAATGGATGAATTGTCAATTTTGGCGATACCCTATGATGACATAAGTTTCCAAAACTTTTTATTGTAACTGATAGGCTACGTTTAAGTTAACTAATTACAAATTATATATATTTATTCAGCAAAAGACGGCTCATTCCAAAAACAAAAACGTTGAGTTTTGCTTCCCTTTATAATGCTGAAATGAGACGGTAAAAATAAACTGCGCAACATTTTTCTGCTTTGTTTTATACAAACCTCCCTCTCTCCACAGGAACACGCTAGTATATATGAGAGAAATTATTAAAATAAATTTTAAGGTATATAGTTATCTAAACAAAATGAATTTGTATATAAAATTAAACGCACAAGGTTCAGTCAAAACAATGAATTTAATGGCATCTGGAATACAATGCATACATATATCCGTGTATTTACGTCTCGTATACCTAAAAACTCAAGGATATGTCCAGAATTATAGAATTTAATTATGTTGATGGTTTGACATTTTTTGGATTTCAATTAATGGAGAAAATATTTATAATGTGAAATATATGAAAAGATCACAGCGCATATTGTTTCTAAATTAATGAAAAAGTTTTTGTATTTTGTAATAAGTAATTTCATTGAAAACAAAAAAAATATTTGACAATTTTTTTTAAACTATTATGCTCGCGATGATATGCAGAATGACGATAAATTCAATAATGCTTATCAGAATATGAGAAGCTGACAAGTATTATAAATATGTTTTATAATAGAGTCGTGTTTGAAATTTTATAATTTAACTATTACAATCAGAAATATATACATAGCGGACCATTATTGGGTGCAAATATAATTATTTGAAAAAAATAGAATGTTATTTTTTTGTGGCGTTTAAATTGCTGTGGGAAGCTGAAAAGGAAATGTTTAGGTGAAATGATAAGAGGAAAACGTATTAAAAAAGTTATACCTTAATACTGTTATGAAATTGGTAACGTTAAAACAATAAGCTAAGGTTAGCTAGCGTAGCTTGATTGACTACTCAATTCCATTTGTCAATGATTTCTAGAAAATGGTTGTCAAAATCTCTTCACGGAAAACATTTTCGCTACTCCAAACATTTAATCAATTCCGTTGAAGGCATTCTTATTCATTCACGCAATTGTATTCGACTGTGACTTTTTCTCAGTCCAAAATTCCAAAGGCGAAAACAACTGGACTTAACTATCATAAAGTTTAAGTTATATTATGATCCTATATCATGGATTTGTATTTGCAGACCTGATCTTACGCTGAGACAACATGTTTGTGTTTACTATTATTGATGACGTACCTTCAATTAATGGAGAAATTAGTAACATTATGATAAAATAAAATTAAATTGCAAAATTTAAAAAAAAAATTCCATTCTTGTTCAATGCCATACTGTAGGACTCACTAAGCTGCATACGACAACCTACGACTTAAATGTTCTCATTACACAAAAAATGTATTACAAAGAAAAATCAACATAACTTATAGAGACGATTAAAAACTATAATACATCATTAACGATGGCACTGAATCATCTGGTGGCAAAGCAGAATTGTAATATAGATGATATTTTGGACAACATACTTGAAGATCTTAATAATAATTTATGCTTTATGCTCCAAATGTATAGAAAATCATTCATGACTCTCTTCATCTAGGCAGTCACAGGCAGCAAAAACAAACTATGCATGTTCAGCGTAGTCCACTGTAGACTCCGTGTGAGTTATTTTGGCAATTTCCCCCACTGTTCGAGATTCGGTCAACCTTAATTGGATTCGAAACGAAATTCATAAATACTTAGCTTTGATTAGTCCGTCCTCTAATTCTTCGGATGCATTGTTAGAATTTTCGCTCTAAACCAGAACATTCCGCAACTCAACATAAACAACAGTGTTTTTGTTGTTTGCTCAATTCTCTCTTTCCATTGACGTTTGTGACGCGTTATGTTTCATTTTCCGCATGCGTTACGTCTTCCGAGGGGCATTTGGAAATTTTCTATTTCTCGCGACCGTGTTTCCATCCAGAATTACGATGAGCCAAAAATCCGAGTTGGCAGCCCGTTTTGTGTTCGTTCAAGGAACATGTAGAAAACGAAACCTTACATATCTTGCGACGCCACTCTAGAATCACCGTTTTTGCCAACTTAATCACCGCAAAAACGAAAAACCTCGTTTGTCTCATACACACGGATCTTTAAGATATGCTACTAAAGCGTCAGATCACTTTATAATTCATTTCTTCACCAAAAATTTCGATACACTACGCTCACTTCAAACTAAAACACGCTTTCCAGTAGCAGCGTTGCCAGAACTCCAAAAAAAAAAAAAAAAAAAAAAAAAAAAAAAAAAAAAAAAAAAAAAAAAAAAATGACAAAAATGACAAAAATGACAAAAATGACAAAAATGACAAAAATGACAAAAATGACAAAAATGACAAAAATGACAAAAATGACAAAAATGACAAAAATGACAAAAATGACAAAAATGACAAAAATGACAAAAATGACAAAAATGACAAAAATGACAAAAATGACAAAAATGACAAAAATGACAAAAATGACAAAAATGACAAAAATGACAAAAATGACAAAAATGACAAAAATGACAAAAATGACAAAAATGACAAAAATGACAAAAATGACAAAAATGACAAAAATGACAAAAATGACAAAAATGACAAAAATGACAAAAATGACAAAAATGACAAAAATGACAAAAATGACAAAAATGACAAAAATGACAAAAATGACAAAAATGACAAAAATGACAAAAATGACAAAAATGACAAAAATGACAAAAATGACAAAAATGACAAAAATGACAAAAATGACAAAAATGACAAAAATGACAAAAATGACAAAAATGACAAAAATGACAAAAATGACAAAAATGACAAAAATGACAAAAATGACAAAAATGACAAAAATGACAAAAATGACAAAAATGACAAAAATGACAAAAATGACAAAAATGACAAAAATGACAAAAATGACAAAAATGACAAAAATGACAAAAATGACAAAAATGACAAAAATGACAAAAATGACAAAAATGACAAAAATGACAAAAATGACAAAAATGACAAAAATGACAAAAATGACAAAAATGACAAAAATGACAAAAATGACAAAAATGACAAAAATGACAAAAATGACAAAAATGACAAAAATGACAAAAATGACAAAAATGACAAAAATGACAAAAATGACAAAAATGACAAAAATGACAAAAATGACAAAAATGACAAAAATGACAAAAATGACAAAAATGACAAAAATGACAAAAATGACAAAAATGACAAAAATGACAAAAATGACAAAAATGACAAAAATGACAAAAATGACAAAAATGACAAAAATGACAAAAATGAAAAAAATGAAAAAAATGAAAAAAATGACAAAAATGACAAAAATGACAAAAATGACAAAAATGACAAAAATGACAAAAATGACAAAAATGACAAAAATGACAAAAATGACAAAAATGACAAAAATGACAAAAATGACAAAAATGACAAAAATGACAAAAATGACAAAAATGACAAAAATGACAAAAATGACAAAAATGACAAAAATGACAAAAATGACAAAAATGACAAAAATGACAAAAATGACAAAAATGACAAAAATGACAAAAATGACAAAAATGACAAAAATGACAAAAATGACAAAAATGACAAAAATGACAAAAATGACAAAAATGACAAAAATGACAAAAATGACAAAAATGACAAAAATGACAAAAATGACAAAAATGACAAAAATGACAAAAATGACAAAAATGACAAAAATGACAAAAATGACAAAAATGACAAAAATGACAAAAATGACAAAAATGACAAAAATGACAAAAATGACAAAAATGACAAAAATGACAAAAATGACAAAAATGACAAAAATGACAAAAATGACAAAAATGACAAAAATGACAAAAATGACAAAAATGACAAAAATGACAAAAATGACAAAAATGACAAAAATGACAAAAATGACAAAAATGACAAAAATGACAAAAATGACAAAAATGACAAAAATGACAAAAATGACAAAAATGACAAAAATGACAAAAATGACAAAAATGACAAAAATGACAAAAATGACAAAAATGACAAAAATGACAAAAATGACAAAAATGACAAAAATGACAAAAATGACAAAAATGACAAAAATGACAAAAATGACAAAAATGACAAAAATGACAAAAATGACAAAAATGACAAAAATGACAAAAATGACAAAAATGACAAAAATGACAAAAATGACAAAAATGACAAAAATGACAAAAATGACAAAAATGACAAAAATGACAAAAATGACAAAAATGACAAAAATGACAAAAATGACAAAAATGACAAAAATGACAAAAATGACAAAAATGACAAAAATGACAAAAATGACAAAAATGACAAAAATGACAAAAATGACAAAAATGACAAAAATGACAAAAATGACAAAAATGACAAAAATGACAAAAATGACAAAAATGACAAAAATGACAAAAATGACAAAAATGACAAAAATGACAAAAATGACAAAAATGACAAAAATGACAAAAATGACAAAAATGACAAAAATGACAAAAATGACAAAAATGACAAAAATGACAAAAATGACAAAAATGACAAAAATGACAAAAATGACAAAAATGACAAAAATGACAAAAATGACAAAAATGACAAAAATGACAAAAATGACAAAAATGACAAAAATGACAAAAATGACAAAAATGACAAAAATGACAAAAATGACAAAAATGACAAAAATGACAAAAATGACAAAAATGACAAAAATGACAAAAATGACAAAAATGACAAAAATGACAAAAATGACAAAAATGACAAAAATGACAAAAATGACAAAAATGACAAAAATGACAAAAATGACAAAAATGACAAAAATGACAAAAATGACAAAAATGACAAAAATGACAAAAATGACAAAAATGACAAAAATGACAAAAATGACAAAAATGACAAAAATGACAAAAATGACAAAAATGACAAAAATGACAAAAATGACAAAAATGACAAAAATGACAAAAATGACAAAAATGACAAAAATGACAAAAATGACAAAAATGACAAAAATGACAAAAATGACAAAAATGACAAAAATGACAAAAATGACAAAAATGACAAAAATGACAAAAATGACAAAAATGACAAAAATGACAAAAATGACAAAAATGACAAAAATGACAAAAATGACAAAATTGACAAAATTGACAAAAATGACAAACTTCTCTTATCCAAAAATGGAGGAGTGTGTATTCCATTTAGAGAAACGCCTAACGAAGCTGTGATTCAAGCTATTTTAAAACTTCTATAAAACTGTTTTTCGAAATTGTTATATGACAACATTTTTCTTACCGGCATAAAACAATTTGAAAACGGTTTAACAATTGCTTTGAGATTTTTACTTGCAAAATGCCATGTTGATTGTGAAACTCAATCGAAGTTACTGAAGCACTCCTGCTGGAAATAATATTATAATACTAAAAACTACACATTTTCGACAAATTTGATAATGTTTGTGGTACTATTTGTTGTGCAGGTAATGAATGCTAAACAAAAATTGTATCGTTTGAGCATATTAAAAATGTGGTCAACTTTGATTTTCTTTGAGGCACGCTTATGTTCTGATGCTATTTCGTATATATTTCGCCAGAAATCTGAGGTTGCAGGAAGTATCATGCTAAATTATATTGAAAATTAAAATGAAAATATTTTTCAAAATAATTGAAATAGAATTTTCACCAATCACCAAATGCTTGGGAGAGTAAGTGATAACACGAGAAAAAAACACGAAACAGAAAGCTCCCCCAGTAAAATTCCTGTCAGATTTTATGTCGTAGTTTTAAAAGAGGGGTAGTCTTAAAAGAGTTCTGCTTAAAGCTTTGTCTATAAGAACGAATAAAACTATTCTGTTGGATATTTTATTATAGCTTATAGAATTAGCTTTAAACACGTTAAAAAACAGTTAATCAAAACAGTTAATCAAAACAGTTAATCGTCAAACAACTTATTTTTTAACTGTGTCAGTTTCATTTTAATTTTCTGCTATTTTTGGTGACAAATTTAGTGAACCGATTTTATTTTCAGTGCACGTTTTTTACTGAAACCTGATCAGAGGTTGACACTTTTATGCATTCTTATGATTATTGAGGACTAAGCAAAGAAGAAGATCGATATATCATTTCGATAATCGGTATGTATTCATGGAAAATTGCACTGTTGAAATCTAAAACAAAACATGTGGTTTGTTTGGAGGGCAGTTTGTCCAAAAATCGAGGAGGGTTGTTTGGTCGGATATTTAAAATTTAATAAGTCTTCAGTTTAACGTAAATTAACAACCAACCGCAGTTTTCATCAATTGATAATTCGAATCTATAATTTGAACTTTTCACAACTTAAGTGATGGCTCATCATCTTAAAATTCAATATGATTGTTGTTCGTGTTTTGAATATCTGGAGATAACTTTTATTAAAATTACAAGGAATTGATTTCTAGAACACGTGTGTGTTAGAAGAATTTCATGAAAATTTCGCAAATCTTCAAAATCCATCAAAATACAGGCGTTGGCGTTTTACCCCGCAAGGGCATTTTTGCGATTTTCATCTCCAAGCATAGAATAAATTCCAACAAGTCTGGTTTTGAAAAAAAAATTATTCATTTAATTTATTCTTCCAAACAAAATGGTATCGTATTGATTGATCAACATTTTGATTTCTGGACTTGAACTTAGACAGAACTATTATTCAATTTCATCCAGACAAGTTGAATTCAATTAGACTTTGTATGCATAATCCGATGAATTCAATTTGAAATCAGACAGACTCAATTTGTTGCATTTTCATCATCCTGCCAAGTCAACAACATTTCATCCATTGAACGATTCCATATTCAAAACAAAACGCAGAAAATCTCAACCGAGAAAATTGATGAGGTCAACATTCTGAGCAACGACGGCAAGGAGACGGAATTGGATCATTGAGACAGCATGTCTCAAATCTCGACAGAGAGTTTTTTTTCTATCAACATTTATCGTCATATCGAGTTGGTACCTCCTACTTGTGTATTCAGTTGCTGTTATTTGAAAACCATTACGGGTGCAATCCACCCACGAAATACGCTCATCGAATGCTTAAATCTGTCAAGTGAATTGATTTTTTTTCTTCCGGCAGTGCAATCTGCGAGAAACTTTCAAATATTTTTCAATTATTTGTATTAAATATATCTATGTTTATAAAAAAAAGGCTGTTTAAAATAATGTCATGTTTTGTTCATGTTATTCATGCATTGACTTTTTTTTTCAGAAAACTTCGATTCAAAATGCTTGCTTGAGTTTGTTCTTGAGAAAAGGGCAAACAAGATTTTTAATAACGTCTTCTGAAGGTAAAATCCAATGGGGTCGCTGAGCGCTTACTTAGGATTCATCCCATTGCTGCAAGTTAATGAAGATTACTTGGGCGGCTTCCTTCTTTTTGCCTTTCCTGGGTGTTATTTAATCAAACGATAAGCAAATTAAGTCGACCGTGAGGCGGAAATCAAGCCTTGAGAGATGAAAGGAGAAAAAAAAATGTTATACCAAAGTAAAAAAAAGAATTTTTCGTAGTGTCTTCAATATCGCCTTTTTTTCGTCGAGAAAGCGAATGTGTAGAAGGAATCTTTTCCAACACTAGACGAGGTTGCTAGTAGTTAAGGCACGAGGGTGTGGATGAAGAAAGAATTCTGAAACTATGTTCATTCTTTTTGTGCTAGTATCCTGCTCTTGAAAATGTTCATGATTACAAAATTTGAAAAGAATCCTCTTCTGATATAACAATTTTGAATTTAAAAAACAATTTCTAATCTCTAATGTTTAAATTCTTCTAATAAAAACATACTTTTTAACGTCAAAAATGTTTTTTTCTTACCATAATACATATTTTGACCCAAAACTCTTCCGAGTGCACAAAATTCGTTGTTTTTTCATCAAAGCGGTAAAACTTCAATCCGGTTGCAAGCTTCTCTTTCCCTCAAAGTAGTGTAATTAAAGTTTTAGATCGGTAAAGAAAACCGCCCGAAGATAAAAACTTTCCGCCTCGAGACTTCTTTAATTAATTTTGCGCTCTTTCTTCTCAGCCAGTGGAAGTGAGTTGTTTTTCAGTGTGCAGCGTGCATTCACACAAAGGACAAACTGCATTCATGTAGCTACATCACAGAGAGTTTTCACAGACCGGGTGCTCACCTCCATGAGAACTTTTCGCTGAACAAACTACCTCATACGGAACAACTACTCTGGCTGAGCTGGGGAAAAGTTTTTCCTTTTCATCTCCCATATGAAAGTTTGTTGGCATCCGTCTTCGAGGAAACTGTTGCGTCACTTCATACTTTCCTCACACACAAACAGGTGACAATCGAGGAACGTGGTTCTTACACGTTACTGTGCAACCATTCACTTTGGTTTTTCGTCCTGGCCACGAAATGGGACGGGCCATCATTCAATCAACAGAATCTGAAATTGAAGCGGCACGTCTTTCCTGTGCAGTTAGAAATGTAACAAAGAAACATATATTTTATTTTTATGTATTTACAGATTTTATCGTATAGAATGTAATTTGAACTCATTTTCGTATATCTGCACCTACAATGTGCGGTCCATGCATATTCTTAATCGTATTGAAATGCATTGCATGATTTAATTACGATAAGAAGAGAGACTCGTATTTATGTAGGGGAACATGCCCTATAATGCGCCACCTAAGCGAATCGCTGATTTTCTATGTATTCCACGTACAAAGTGTGTTAAAAATGGGTGTAATCGTTGAAGAAAAGTGTTTTCTACACATACCTATGATTTTTTATCACTCAAATTGCAATAGTTGCTTCAAAAACTTGATTTTTTAAAACCATATTCAAAGCCACAGAACAAAACTGTGTTGCAAATACGCGCCGCTGTGTATTTAATATGCGCCTAGCAGCCGAACACACCCGAAAGCTGCCGAAGACCAAAGACACACCAATACTTACAGACACTTTGACTGAAAAGAAAATCAAAAAGGACTAATCAAAATTTTGAAAAAATTAAAAGTAGATTTTTTGGGCTGAATTAACGCTCAAAATATGATTTTAGACTTTTTGTTCATTTTCAATGAAAATTGGCCTTTTTGAAAATTTAATGCTATTTTCAGGCTACTATGATTGGCGCGTTATAACGAGCGCATGGGCCATGATAGAACATACCCATAAAAAGCATACCTTTGTGGGTTCAGTATGATTTTTTAGCATAAAATCATAGTTTAGATTCTCCTCTACCGATGTGTCAGAAAACATTGTCTTATTCGTTTTTCTCTACTTGGTGACACCTTATTGAAAGTGTTTTGAAATTTAGATCATAATGATGAAAAACCTAAATTGTGAAATTATCACGACACAGGGGCATTTTAAGGAAAAATTCATACTTGCCATGACCAATCACAGCATTTAAAACAAATTGGTAATATTTTGCAGGCTTAAAATGTTTCAGATTCTTCAAAACAAAGGTGGCGCGTATTAGCCACATGGGGCGTTATATGAACTTTTCCCCTACATATGAACTCGACCTTTGTGAACGAAAATTCTCAAAAAAATCCGCGAATCGACTGATATACGATGATCAGCCGTTATTGACAGATTTTTGATTTGTGCTATGCATAAAATAATTTGAAATTAAGATTTTTTAACATGAAATACGATTTTTATTATCATAATAACCAAGTGTTAGATCTTAGCATTAAAAAATTTCTATTAACCAAGATTGCTTAAATAAGAGATTATATTTTAGAAAGAAAAAATATAAAATGTCAGAAGAGTGGTAGGGGAGATAAGGGCATAACGAGCACCCAGGGCATAATAAGCACTCTCTTTTTCTACAAAAGTACGTGTTTTCTAAAACAAATTTTCATGAGGATTTGTTTCGTACTATCTATAGTATTAATTTTTCACCAAAAAAGATATATCCTTTTCATCTTTACAGAAATATTAAATAATAACCAGCTAGGTTCTCAAGTGACGAAAATAAAATAATTTTTGAGCACCACCAAATAAGCATTTATGACCTTTAAATCATCTTGATCTAAAATGTTTGCACTGCAACATGATTTACACATTGTTTCTCAATGTTCACCATCATAAAATTTTTGACTTTTCACTTAAATCAATTTTAAAACGCGATTTTTCTTAAATATGTTGACCTGGGGCGAACAAAGCACTATCAATCATGGCGAGATGAGCAATCTAGCAGAGAATTCAACTCGATGAAGTCAACTGAATAATAGAGCTACAGCTTGACTTGTTTCATCTGTCGATTTGGCCTATTGGTAAAGTGTCGGAGAGGTAATCAGATGACTCGAGTTCGATTCCTGTTCGAGGGTTTTTTTCACCTTCCATTCATGATTGATTTTTTTGATTGTTACATTATACGGCTGGTAACATCATCCGTTAAACAAAACACCAGAAACATAATGTATGAGCATGCGTGATTTGTTTGAATTCTACAAACAGACCAAGATTATTTTGTTATTGCTTTGTTTGATGAATCTACGCCTCACCGTTTAGTGCAAAAAAAATCACCTTGACCAGAAATCGAACTCGAGTCTACTGATTACTCCGACACCTTACCAATCGGCCAAATCGACAGATGAAACAAGTCAAGCTATTCAGTTGACTTCATCGAGTCGAATTCGCTGCTATATTCCCTGCCAAAAAACGCTCATCGTGCCCATATTAATGGTGCTTAAACTGCCCCAGAGGCGGTTCTCATTATGCCCCTACAGTGACTGGTTTTAAGCTTTCGGCAAAATTTTTCAAAATGCATTTTTAAACGTTTTTATCTACTTTTTCAACTGAATCAAAGCAATCGAAAAATTCCTTCTAATTCAACCACGGTAAATGAAAAGTTCATGTACCGGTATTTCGATAGCAACATACTACCTTCTACAGTGAGCGTTTTTGATTGATCTATCGATCTATTGATTGATCTATCGATCAATCAAAAACGCTCACTGTAGAAGGTAGTATGTTGCTATCGAAATACCGGTACATGAACTTTTCATTTACCGTGGTTAAATTAAAAGGAATCTTTCGATAGCTTTGATTCAGTTGAATTATTCAACTAAGTTGGCTCACAACACAACAGAGTACTTTTTCAAGTTTCATCCAATTAAGCAATAGACTATTTGAGTGCCTGAACACGAAACAATGATGTAATTCACATATTATAGCTGTTCTCTATGGTTAAATTAGTGTTTTCCTTAAGGTGGCCATTATGCCCTTATCTCCCCTACCTACAGTCGATAAGTTCAGCGATACAAAAGTACTAAGGTATCTGCTGGTAATCAAAGTTCTTCCCAGAGTGTTCACATAGAGTGCGGCGGCGAAAAATTTCAACCCGAAATCCAGGTCGATGCTTTATCAAATATCGTACTTTTCGATGAAAATAAAAATTCACAGGAAATTTCCGATGGGGATGAGAAAGCTTTGAACTCCCTTGTAGGAATTCTGACTTACATCTAAATCTTCCGAGCGATGCCCGCACCATTTTGAGGACGCCCAGAAATCTGAGCATAATCAGTATGGGGAATGGTGGAAAGTATTGGCATCAGGGTGTTGAGAGCTGCCTGCGCAAAGCATTGAATTCAATTAATAAGCTCTCATCAATATCGCTCAACATCAACTCAAATAAGCTCGCAACTCTGCTTGCCACTTGGAGATATATGCTATACAATCGTGTATAACTGCATTGATTTGTTATAATGTGCATTCAATCGTATACCTATGCAAATTAATTCGCATGTCTGATTTTCTTAAAACTAATTTGCTGGCTATCGTAAAAGAATACAAAAAAGTTCAATAAGATCGTTTATGATAACGAGACATCCATGATTGGAATCGTATTTAAGGAGGCTTCAAAATGTTGGTCTATTTTTAGATCATCGATGACGTGTTCTACGATTTAAAAAAAAATATTATAGAAATATACGATTTGCTTTTGGTGTGATGCCTTTGAAGCAAATCGAGGAACCATCATGAGCTGCAGATCGTATCGGTAGGGGATCAAGTCAAGGTACTACAATAACTTCATGAACGTTGAAAAATTTGACAGCAAAAAAACGCATTTCTTTGAAATAATTCAATTTTTATTCAACTGACGGAAAATGAGAGCCCTGCTTCTGCTAAGTCGCAGAAGACGACCAAACAAGTCGTCAAACTTTCCTTATTGTTACGAACAATGTCGTATATAAAGATATGCTAAATCACATTTTGATTAAGCGCAAAAGATTACAACCTAAATCATCTATATGATGATGTAAATTGTCATAGTATATTCCAAAATCATTCAGGGTAGTCGTAAATGATTTGCATGACAAATCGTGCAAATCGTAATTCGATACAATCCAAATCAAGAACATGTGTGCTGATTAGACCGCTGCAAGATTTGTATGGAAATTTCTAAAATTTTTACACCTCTCATAACTGTTTTTGGTTGTTTTTGCTGCCAGAAATAGCAATAAAAATTTTGGAAGCGATCCATTCAGTCCTGAATTAGCGCAACGAGTTTTAATTTTGTATGGAAATTTGTACGGGAAAACAAAATTTTTCATTCAAAAATCGTCAGAGATGTACTTAGAGATCCAAAAAATTTAACTTTGGATGAAAAATATTCCTTAATTCTTGCAGTACTTCTCATGTGAACAAAGCCAAAACCTAACTGTGATATAGTAGAGTTGTGGTGCATTAGATCTTAATAATGGCCACTTCCATCTGTACCGTTGAGCCGTCAACACGTACGCCGGAGCATCGTATCGTTGCTGTGTACCTGCAGGAACATTTTACATTATTTATTTTTTCCTTACCTGTATTTCAATCAGCACTTTTCAGTGCTAAAATTATTTTCATTTTCTTTTATTCATATTTTCTCTTTTCTTTCCAGCATGGGGAAGTCATCGGCCGGGTCAAGGGCCGGAAGAAAACGGATTGCCGAACCTAATTCAGGTCCATCGCCCAAAAAAGTTGAAATTTCCAATTCATTCGATGTCCTTCATAACATCGGTGATGAGGAAATATTCATATTTAATTCTGATAAGAGTACTAAGAAACCTTCTTCTTCTTATACTCTTAAAAACGAAAAGATTCCACCAATAACGGTCACGATTCCTAACTTCAATGCCTTTCGAAAAGAAATAGTCACTTCCGTCAAGGATGTGAAGATTTCTTTTCAGATCGGTCGAAGGGGAACTGCTCGTATATTGGCGGAATCTTTTAATGATTTTCAAAACGTTTTAAATTATTTGAATAATAAAAAACACCAATTTTTTACGTACGACACTAGAAGTGATCGTCCATTTAAAGTTGTACTTCGTGGTCTCACTGGCGATCAGACACCGGATGAGATCACAGCTGAATTAAATTCATTGTTAGGTTTTTCTCCAATTCAAGTAATTCAAATGAGGAAAAGAACCAACACGAATAATACCAGTAGTGTTGGTTTTGCTCCTGAACTTTATTTGATCCATTTTAAAAAGGATCAGGTTAATAATTTGAAAATTTTGGAAAAGGCTCGTCTTATGTTTCATTGTCGAGTAAAATTTGAACCTTTTCGTAAATCTACTACCAATTTTTTACAAAATATTACGCAATGTCGTCGTTGTCAAGCTTTTTGTCACGGGACTAAAAATTGTAGAATGAATGCCAGATGCATGTTTTGCGGCTCATTCGATCATGAAAAATCTAAATGCCTTTTTGGTGATGATAAGCCAAAAACAGAATTTTTTAAGTGTGCGAATTGCGCAGGTAATCATTCCTCGAATTCTCTAGACTGTCCCATCAGGGCAAAAATTATTGCTTCTAGGAAAAATCCCAAAGTTTCCAGAAAAGTTTCTTCTCCTCCTTCCTCTTTTTCGTCTTCACACGTCGGGCCGGCAAACAACCTGCCTGTTCGCGGTCAGCCTCGGTCTACATTGGAATCACGGCTGGGTAATACCCGAAGTGATTTTAATGTTACCTGTGCTGAATCTGCGCCCCAGACTCGTTGTTTATCGTTCTCAGAGGTGGTTGAAAATGGGTTTCCCTCTTCAGGTTTAACTAATAAAAATGGGAAAAAACCAAGTCTCAACGTTCATGCGAAGGCTTGGGAAAATCCCCGAAATTTAAATACTTGTTCTTCTCCTTCATTTTCTGATCCTAACAATTTTGTTGATTTGGGTGAGATTACTGAGGAAAAATTAAAATTTTTGCATCAAAATTTAATGGAAATGATGCAACTTATGTTGAAAGCAAATTCAATGTTTGAAGCTTTTCAAACTTCTTTTAATTATGCTAACAAAATTATTATGACTTTACGATTCCCTCATGGATCCAAATAGATGTTTAAATATTATGAATTGGAACGCTAGATCTTTGCTGGCTAACCAAGATGAATTCTTTTTATTTTTGAAAACTCAAAACATACATATTGCTGCCATCACTGAAACTTTTTTAAAGCCAGACAATAACTTGAAAAGCAATGCTTTCTTTAAAATTTTACGGAATGATCGACTTGATCGACAAGGTGGGGGTGTAGCTATTGTAATCAATAGTCGTCTCAAATTTAGACTTCTTCCTTCTTTCAATACAAAAGTCTTAGAAACAATTGGAATTGAATTAGAAACTTCTATGGGGAAAATTATAATTGTTGCCGCATACTTGCCTTTTCAATGCAGCGGTGAACAGAAAAGTTTTTTGAAGGGAGATTTACAAAAACTCACCAGAAATAAATCTAAATTTTTTATTATTGGTGACTTTAATGCAAAACACCGATCTTGGAATAATATTTCATCAAATTCAAATGGGAATATTTTGTTTAATGACTGCTCTGCAGGTTATTATACTGTTGAATATCCTAATGGGCATACTTGTTTTTCTTCAATTAGAAATTGATTTGGTTCTAACGGATTTAGGCGAGCATTGTAGTCAATTAAAGCTTAGTTCTTTTAGAAATGGGACAGTTACGAATGCCTGTATCTAAAAAACTATCCGTTTTAACGAAATACTTTGTATGAAGAAAAAGAAGGTAATGTTATGATCTTTCATGAAAAAATTTGAAAAAAAATATTTACCGTTTTTTTGTTAAAGAAATTTCTACTTTATTCTTGGTATCTCCCATTGGCCGGCGCACACTTTTTTCAGTCATGGTATTGATCAGTTTCTCCAACTTATGCTTCGTAGAGTCTATATTTTAGGTGGCTTCACCCTCTTTCTTCAATTTCTGATTCTTTTTGGTCCAATACTTCTCTGGAAACTGGAAACTGGAAGCATTTTAGTGGATATAGTTGTTTCGAAATGAACAAATTTGATTATTTTTGACCACATTTTTGAACGTTTTTTTTCGGTACCGGTTTTACAGCTTAAGAGCTTTGAAACTATCAAAAAATGGTTATTTGAGGTTGGATTTCTATGAGTCATCACTAGGCAACACTTTCAGCTTATCGGAGAAAATTGTTTTGGACATTTCAGCGATCTACCCTTAGTTTTTCGTTTATTGAAAATTAAAAATGCTGGTATGAGACTTGACTTCCTTGATGATCCTTAACCGTTGTTGCCGATCATGTGCTTCTCTCCAATGCTTGATTTCAACTTTGTGGACATTATTGACAGTGTTTGCATACTTATCTACCACAAAAACTCAGTAATTCTTTGCATAATTAACGGTTTTGTCAGCTATCAATTTGGTAATGACGTATTTTCAAGGAAACTGTGCAAAATTATTTTTTTCTTTTTCTCTTGCATCGTACATATCTCAAAAACGCGTAAATTTTAAATTTTGAAAAAAATAGGTCGAATAGTACTTTTTACAGGCAACAAAATGCTGTAAAAATTTTCAATATCCAATAACTAGTTAACGAGCTATTAGCAAATGAAAGTGTCCCATTTCTAAAAGAACTAAGCTTTAGTTACCCATGCGGACCTCGATTCAGACCACCTTCCAGTAACATTTTCTTTATCCCAAAGTCCCATTGAAAACCCTTTAAAATCAGCTTTTAACTTTCAAAAGGCTAACTGGGAGCGATATATGAATTTTATTGAACGTAATTTAGATGTAAACGTTCCACTGAATTCAATAGAAGATATTGATTTGGCTATAGAAAATTTGACAACTTCAATAGTCGATGCTAAAGCCGCTTCAATACCTAAAGTTAAACATAAATTTAATCAACCTTTAATTGATGATGATCTTCAGTTTTTGATACGACTGAAAAACATTCGTCGACGCCAATATCAACGTACTAGGGATCCTTATTTAAAATTTATTTATTGCGACCTTCAAAAAGAAATCAAACGTCGTTTAAATTTCATTCGTAATGAAAATTTTGCAAAAGCAGTAGAGGACATAAAACCCTACTCAAAGCCATTTTGGAAATTAACTTAAATTCTGAAAAAGCCCCAGAAGCCAATTCCTACTTTGAAAGATGGGGATAAACTTCTTTTAACTAATTCAGAAAAAGCTCAAAAATTAGCCCAACAATTTGAGTCTGCTCATGATTTTAATTTAAACGTTGTTAGTCCTATTGACGCTCAAATTTCCCTAGAATTTGATGATATTCTTTCAAAGCAAAATGTGTTTGAAAGTTCTTGTGAGACAAATATTGATAAACTTAAATTGATTTTCAAAAAATTTAAAAATATGAAAGCTCCGGGGGAAGATGGGATTTTCTATATTCTTATTAAAAAGTTGCCTGAAAGCACTTTAAATTTTTTAGTTAAAATCTTCAACAAATGTTTTCACTTGGCTTATTTTCCCAATAAATGGAAAAATGCCAAAGTAACTCCAATTTTGAAACCTGGAAAAAGTGCTTCAGAGCCATCAAGTTATCGACCAATTAGTTTGCTTCCTTCTTTAAGTAAACTATTTGAGAGAGTTATTTTGAATAGAATGATGATTCACATTAATCAGAATTCTATTTTCCCTGATGAACAATTTGGTTTCCGACATGGACATTCTACTACACATCAACTTTTGAGTGTAACTAATATGATTAACGCTAGCAAATCTGAAGGTTATTCAACTGGTGTTGCTCTTCTTGATATTGAAAAAGCTTTTGACAGTGTTTGGCACAAAGGTTTAGTAGCTAAATTAGCTCGATTTGATTTTCCTGTATATCTCACCAAAATTATTCAAAATTATTTGACTAGCCGAACCTTACAAGTAAGCTATCAAAATTCATGCTCTGAAAGGACTCCCATTAGAGCTGGGGTCCCTCAGGGCAGTATACTTGGGCCAATTTTATACAATATTTTTACTTCTGATCTTCCTGATGTACCAGAACACCCAAAATTCAGCCTCTGTGCCAATGGCGTGTAGTCAATTACATAGCATCATTGGTACAAAAAGATAACGCGACCGGTGCTGATTCGATTTGCTCCCACCGGCATTAATCTCCCAAGTTAACCGATTTGCGTATGTCTGAAAGAAACAAAATAAAAACGCTTTCACGTCCCTCCCTATCGCATCACAAGACGAAGAAGGATGGAAATAAATACCGGCCAACAACAGGCAGCCAGCGAACCGAGCACTGTGCGTGTGAATGTAGCAAAAGCAACAACAAAAATATCCTTCTAATTCAATCCACTGGCACCGGCAAACCACGGCCAAGCTGTGCGTGTGTATGCAGTAAAAGAAACAAAAAAAACATTCCTTCAATTTACCGGCAAACAACCACGCACCGGCCAAGCTGCCCGGCTTTAGCAGCTGTGTATATGTAGCGTGTGTATGTAATAGCAGGCGGTAAGCAAACACAGTTCTCATTCAATGGGTTTCCCGTTTCCTTCACTCCCGTTCCCTTTCCCGTTTCCATAACAAAACAAGCTGCCCGGCTTTGGCAGCTGTGTATATGTAGCGTGTGTATGTAATAGCAGGCAGTAAGCAAAGCACAGTTCTCATTCAATGGGTTTCCCGTTCCTTCACTCCCGTTCCCTTTCCCGTTTCCATCAAAAGACAAAGGAATGCATTGAAAGAAGGCCAAACGCCGGGAAGCCGCCGTTGTGCGTTTTTTTCGATTGATCGGTGACAGAAAGCCTATGACAAATATCCCTCGTCCTGTATGAAGCTTGAATAGTACACTGGTTAAAATGCCGGTCTGGCAAGACGCTATGATTGGTAATTTGAGTTCGATTCTCACTACGGCGCTGTGGTTTTAATTTTTATTTTTTTTGTTTCTGGGATGAATTATCCAATAGGAATAGGTTTTTCTTGTTTCGCTTGAATGTAGTGGTCATCATTTTGGTTGGGAGCCGAGTCCTTATGCCAGTTACGGTTTTTCAAACATACCGTCTTCGGCACAGTGCACATTTCAGCGCATTATCGGCACAGAGATATGACAAATAGGCATTGGATTTTTGCAACCTCTTCTATGGGTGAAGGAAAAGGTAGAAGATTATTTGCTGATGATACTTTGCTTTCAGCCAAAGGTCGAAATTTACGGGTGGTACGCAGTAGATTGCAACAAAATTTAAATTCCTTTTTGAATTACTTGAAAATGTGGAAAATTTCTCCTAACGCTTCCAAAACTCAACTTATTTTATTTCCCCATAAGCCAAGAGCAAATTTTTTAAAACCTAATGAAAATCATTCCATAACTTTTAATGGGGTTTCTTTAGAATGGTCTGATCACGTGAAGTACTTGGGACTCACACTTGATCGGAATCTTACTTTTAAAAATCACATTGAAGATATTCAATCTAAATGTAATAAATACACTAAATCTCTTTATTCTCTCATCAACAGGAAATCCAGGTTGTGTCTGCGAAACAAGATGTTAATCTACAAACAGGTCTTTCGACCAGCGATAATGTATGCAGTTCCGATTTGGTCTAGCTGCTGCGCGACGAGGAAGAAAGCCATCCAGAGGATTCAGAACAAGGTTCTGAAAATGATTTTGCGGCTTCCACCTTGGCACAGCACCGAAGATCTTCATCGGATTGCAGGCATAGAATCGATCGAAGAGATGGCCAACAAAATCATCTCCAACTTCAGAGGCAAATCGATGCAGTCTTCTATCGCAGAGATTCGTTCTCTTTACAATTAAGTTAGTTTTTAGGATTTAGGATTAAGTTTTTACATCTTTTTTTTTTTTTGCTTAACAGGATATTCTCCTATAAATCAAAATATTTATTGCTAAAGCAAATTTAAATCAAATAAACAATGTTTAAAATTAACTGTATCAAAGAGTTGAACTGATCATAATTGATCTGAACACTTTAATTTAACTTTAATAATGTAACTTAAATGTAATGATTAAAAGACTAATAAAGACATATTAAAAAAAAAAAAATCTTAATAATGGAATGTAAAAGTTTCAAAGTAATTATTGGCAAACGTAACCAACCGTGAAAACGATATGTTCACTAGGTTCGACAACACCCCTGCGTTGATTTGCGTGAAAAAAAAGAGCGTTCAAGAGAGATTCAGTCAAATTCTCTCGCTCTCCTTCGTTATGATTTGAACAGGATGAACTTTGAGTTAGTGTTAGTTGAATGGAGATATTTGTAGAAAGCGGATGCGCTTTTGAACTTGGGCCGGTCTGCTGACTTGTAGTCGGTAGGGTCGGCCATGATGGACGCCTCGATGTTTCTACCGGTTACGACACTAACTTATTCCTCAGAAAAGTTATTCGATGTTACAAAAAAAAAAATTTCAAAATATTTTTTTAAATTTTTGCGTTTTTTCTGCTTATTTGCAAGCTGTGTAACCGTAGAATGGAAATAAAAAATCTCAAAAAACTGCTTTGCATTGCCAGAGAATTTATGATTTATATAGCCTTTGCAAAAACATTTCATGCTATCATTAACAGCTCAAGCAAGCAAATTCCGCAATTTTTAAAACAATGGCTTCAGATTTTTCATATTGAAATGGTTATAACTTTTTTCATGAAATTCTTAGCTGCTTGTCATGTTAGCAAAAAATTAAGCTTAAGAATTGTCAAAACCAAAAATCAAAGAGCAACTTCATTTCAAGCTTATTTGAATTTTCTGGATGATTTAATGTGCAAAAATTTCTTCTTCCATACAAATTTCCATACAAAATTGAATCGCATTGCGCTAACTCAGGAATCATCCAAATCATCTTAAATTTTACACTGATTCTTGGTGACCCAAAAGGCATCAAAAAACATATGGGAGCAAAAAGTCATTTTTTGCAGCGGTCTAGTGCTGATGTACCTATGTAAATCCAAAATGATACGTATATACTGGTTTTGCTGCATTATATACGATATGTTAACACGTATATTTGCACGTATATTTGTGTTGCAAATTCGAAATACCCTCCAAATGGTTGTCTGGATACGGGTTATAACTGGGTGCGAGGTAACAACATCGAACAGGTGAGTGAGTTTCTCTCTCTACACGGCGAGCCGACCCTGATATTGGCTGGCAATTCAAGCGAAATGTACTGAATCAGATGTGAAATATGTTTGAATGGAAGTGGTTAAAAAAAGTTATATTTCCCTAGATGTGCTGTGTCTTAAATCTGAAACAGTTGCCCTGTAGGAAGATTGAAAAAGCAATTGCATAGTGCAAAACATTATGGAAATGAAAAGTAGTAGATCTGATACTAGCGTCTGGGGTGTATGATCATTTTTGTGACTTATGGTATATTCTTTTGGCTTTGAGGGCTAAATCTTGGATGAGTGTTTTCAATGCAATTCGGGATTTGTTTCCAATTGAGTAGAATGAACATTGCTTGACTTAGAAGGAATTCTTCTTGACTTGAAAGGTGTAGAATGAACATTGTTTGACTTAAAAGAAACATTGTTTTACTTAAAAGGAATAAAACTTCCGAACTGTCAGAATTCCACCCCTCAAAATTTTTCAAGAAATTCATAACGAACAAAGATTTCGTAATACTGTTTCCGGAGAAATATCGAACGAGCTGCAAGCATGCCTCAATTGGAAAGACATTAATCTTCCTAGCCAGCCACCCAGCCACCCAGTTATTGCTGTGTGCGATACAATCTCGAGAGTCAATTAATTTTTCGATTCAGTTGTTTCTGTTTCTGATGTTCTCTTGTTTTGTGTTGCGTTGCGTTCTGTGAACCGAATTCGATCGTCTCGAAGAATGGAAGGAATATTCAATCAACAGCAACAATAATGGCGGCAACAATTCGCACAATGATGGATGGACGGATGGATGAAGAATAATAACACTCACACACTTTCGAGGGAAGCAGCAGACGAATCGGAAAAGTGATTGACGCTGTCTGTTTGAGATGATGCTTTTAGAGCGTCGTCGTCGTTTTCTTCGGTGATGATTATGAGGAAAGTGACTTGCCCCAGACGCTTAACTTTTTGATTGGTTAGCTGTTATTATTGCGGAAAGCTGCCAAATAAAACGTCGTTCAAGAAACTTTTGTATTCGGTTTAAGGGTTCTACAATTGAATTTCTTCTGCTTCGGACTTGTACCTCTGATAGTTTATGATTGAAGTGAACAATTGTAAGAGGAAATCAATGAGTGGTACTTACAGTTTCTTTATTTCTACTAGATTTCGCTAGCACATCCTCGAGCCATTCCCACTGCTTCTCCGACTCGTGGCTGCTTGATCCCGATAATGCACTGACGTGGCCACCACCGACTACACTTCCGACTACACCACTTCCTCCACTACTAAAACTACCGTCTACGATCCCACTACTACTGCTACCACTTCCCCCTCCATAACCACCAACGTTCCTCCTGTCACTGTACACTGGATATCCGGGCACGGAACTTCCCCCTATACTGTAATCCCCCCGATGGTAGTGGCGATGTGCCGCATCCCGGTCAAAATGGCCGCCACTTCCGCCCATGCCCCCGGTGTAGTGGATCGATCCATCCGGTCGCTGCTTGACCGCCGACGAATGCGACTGCGGATATTTTGGATCGTGCCGCATGAAGTTCGTATTTAAAGCTATTATCCGCAGACGGCTCTTGGTCTGCTCGATTGTGTAGTAGCCACCTGTTGGGCGAGATAGGAAAACAAATTTATTGCAATTATAAGAGCAATTCGGTGCTTGTTGCATGCTAGCAGGCACAGCTGCAATTACTCCTGAAAGTATGTGTGTTTGTTCAGTAATAAGTACACGCGTGAGTAGGAGTTTATGATATTTATTCAGCGGATTGACTAGTCTAAATCAGATCATGGATTTAATTTACACAATTTGTCGGAACCAGATTGAAATATTAAACAATGTCCGGTGGCTACTTATGGAAAATAAAAAAAAAAGCTTCAAGATATTTCAGTAGCAGACGAAATCGTGTTCAAAATTAAAATACAGAAATCCAAAATTGTCAAAATTGTCAAAAATGTGAAAATTGTCGAAATTGTCAAAATTGTCAAAATTGTTAAAATTGTCAAAATTGTCAAAATTGTCAAAATTGTCAAAATTGTCAAAATTGTCAAAATTGTCAAAATTGTCAAAATTGTCAAAATTGTCAAAATTGTCAAAATTGTCAAAATTGTCAAAATTGTCAAAATTGTCAAAATTGTCAAAATTGTCAAAATTGTCAAAATTGTCAAAATTGTCAAAATTGTCAAAATTGTCAAAATTGACAAAATTGTCAAAATTGTCAAAATTGTCAAAATTGTCAAAATTGTCAAAATTGTCAAAATTGTCAAAATTGTCAAAATTGTCAAAATTGTCAAAATTGTCAAAATTGTCAAAATTGTCAAAATTGTCAAAATTGTCAAAATTGTCAAAATTGTCAAAATTGTCAAAATTGTCAAAATTGTCAAAATTGTCAAAATTGTCAAAATTGTCAAAATTGTCAAAATTGTCAAAATTGTCAAAATTGTCAAAATTGTCAAAATTGTCAAAATTGTCAAAATTGTCAAAATTGTCAAAATTGTCAAAATTGTCAAAATTGTCAAAATTGTCAAAATTGTCAAAATTGTCAAAATTGTCAAAATTGTCAAAATTGTCAAAATTGTCAAAATTGTCAAAATTGTCAAAATTGTCAAAATTGTCAAAATTGTCAAAATTGTCAAAATTGTCAAAATTGTCAAAATTGTCAAAATTGTCAAAATTGTCAAAATTGTCAAAATTGTCAAAATTGTCAAAATTGTCAAAATTGTCAAAATTGTCAAAATTGTCAAAATTGTCAAAATTGTCAAAATTGTCAAAATTGTCAAAATTGTCAAAATTGTCAAATTGTCAAAATTGTCAAAATTGTCAAAATTGTCAAAATTGTCAAAATTGTCAAAATTGTCAAAATTGTCAAAATTGTCAAAATTGTCAAAATTGTCAAAATTGTCAAAATTGTCAAAATTGTCAAAATTGTCAAAATTGTCAAAATTGTCAAAATTGTCAAAATTGTCAAAATTGTCAAAATTGTCAAAATTGTCAAAATTGTCAAAATTGTCAAAATTGTCAAAATTGTCAAAATTGTCAAAATTGTCAAAATTGTCAAAATTGTCAAAATTGTCAAAATTGTCAAAATTGTCAAAATTGTCAAAATTGTCAAAATTGTCAAAATTGTCAAAATTGTCAAAATTGTCAAAATTGTCAAAATTGTCAAAATTGTCAAAATTGTCAAAATTGTCAAAATTGTCAAAATTGTCAAAATTGTCAAAATTGTCAAAATTGTCAAAATTGTCAAAATTGTCAAAATTGTCAAAATTGTCAAAATTGTCAAAATTGTCAAAATTGTCAAAATTGTCAAAATTGTCAAAATTGTCAAAATTGTCTAAATTGTCTAAATTGTCAAAATTTTCAAAATTTTCAAAATTGTCAAAATTGTCAAAATTGTCAAAATTGTCAAAATTGTCAAAATTGTCAAAATTGTCAAAATTGTCAAAATTGTCAAAATTGTCAAAATTGTCAAAATTGTCAAAATTGTCAAAATTGTCAAAATTGTCAAAATTGTCAAAATTGTCAAAATTGTCAAAATTGTCAAAATTGTCAAAATTGTCAAAATTGTCAAAATTGTCAAAATTGTCAAAATTGTCAAAATTGTCAAAATTGTCAAAATTGTCAAAATTGTCAAAATTGTCAAATTTGTCAAAATTGTCAAAATTGTCAAAATTGTCAAAATTGTCAAAATTGTCAAAATTTTATGTCAATCAAAACGCTCACAGACGAATTTAAATCATTCAATGCGTAGTTGTCCGAATTCGTATGACTGACTTAAGGATTTCTTGAAACCTTGTTGGCTGCAGGATCCAGTCTAGAATCAAATTTCGTCCGTCAGACAGGGGAAGCCCTAGATGGTCGCTTCGAGAAACATTCCAAAAATTTCCAGACACCAAAAGGCACTTCACGGAAATCGACCAACAAAATTCAGACTGTGTTGTATACAGGAAAACCTACTCATAGCTTGGCAAATACAATTTGCATAATTGTATTATTGTACTTTTCCACTTCGATTCGAGTGGATGATGATTGCCGCAGCTTCCGGATTGCTCTGGAGACGATGCCCTGGAGTCGAGTCTGTGGGTGATGAATTCACCTTGCCCAGCTTACCAGGTGGCTATATTGGGCAACTGGAATTCGTCTCCAGTGGGCCATCTTTTTCTGGATTCTTTCTTTTCGTTTCGTCTTTGGCAGCATTTTTTTTTTTTTTAAACGAATGGTATTCGGGGAGCTTTTGGGAGTTTTATTTTGTGTCTATTCTTAAGTAGTGTCCGGAAGAAACAGACAGGAATGATTGGATCAATAATGCAGATATTTTTATCCAAACCTTAATTTTAAATTATGAAATTGAAGAAACTTTAATCCATTAATGACAATAAGATTCAAAGCATGCAATACTTACATGGCATTGGCAATGGAATTTGATTTTTTTTAAATTTTCAAATAGCTTTTGGGACCACTGAAGACTGGATCACCCAAGACAAAAATTTTATTTAAGATTGTTTACACAAATTTAAATGGTTGACAGGTTCTTTCTATCGATTTCTGTTTATTTATTAATTTATTTATTTTTATTATAACAGTTGATAAGATCCTTAAGGGTCAATCTTCGTCGTTTCTTTTATGAAACAACTCAGAATCATTCCATACATTTCTAAGTCATTTGGCATAAATTTTCAATTTTCCTGGTTTCCTTTATTTAGCCGAATTTAGTCTCTAAGGTGATTTTTGACAACTAAAAAATCGAAAATATGAGCACTATGAGGAATTTCCTATCAAACTATAAGTTTGAATATCAAACTAAAATCATTAAATTAAAAACTTATCGATTAGCCCAAATACTCATACCTTTCTCGAACGTCTGGAGCGCCTCGGTGGGCAACCAGTGGCGCCACATCTCGCCCAGCTGAACGTAGTTGGAGCTGCCATCGTCGTGGCCGAGCACCGGAAACACAAACTGGGACGGAAACGTCCGGCTCATCAGCTCCGTTATGTTGCGCAACAACTCCAGCCGACTGGTTTCGTGCAGCCGTTTGGCCGAATGCGACAACCCGTCACTGTTGGAAGGAGAAAAAATAAAGAAGAAATTTGGGTAAAGTTTTATTGTTATAAGTAGATAATTGTAGAAATAAGTTTAATGAGAACATTTAAAAAAAATTACAAACTAAATGTGATAACTGAATTCCTTATTCAATGTTCAACATTCTACCAACAAAAATATTTTTCTCTAGTCCAAAGAAAACTTTGAAATGATATGTTCGCTCAACTTTCCTAGTTAATGTTTCGCTTAATTCAACCTCCTTTGGCTCGGAAAACTCCTTCTAAATTGTAGAACAGTGGGAAGGTAAGCTGCTTTAGTGCTCACCAGGTGCTGCCGCCTGGGTAGTTTGCACTCGAGCTCGGTTGGGGTACACGTGGCAAAAATGATGTATAAAACATTGTTAGCTCCGTAATTACATATTTATTCCCACATAAGATTATTCCGCGGAGTCTGGTTCTGGTCTTCCTTTTCAGAACAGAACGACTAGAAGAAGAAGGATCTTTGCCAACCAAGAGCAACTTTTTCCTTTCAACCTTTCCAGTCCGCGGCGTGGAGAATTATCATTGGGAAAACCAACTACACACCTAGCTCAGGGGTCGACAACCTTTTTTAATTCTCACGAGCGAAACATTAGAATTTATTAAATTTCGATTTTCGGAAATGGAATGTTTTGACAGTACTTTGTTCGAAAATGTTTCCTCTATCAGTGCTGAAAATTTCATTACGATTCGTTTTGATCCAAAAAAAGTTAAACGTCATGGAAGCCGCGAGACGAAAATTAATTTGGGATACCCATGTCAAAAACCCGACATGGGCTGGTTAAAAAATCGCGAAATCTGTAAAGCGTTATAGTGGATCTAAGGATCGGAAACTGCATTTGAAGATGTTGAGAACGATCAAGGTAAACCCAGGGCAGTCGTACTATGACATCGCCAAGAAATTCAATGCCAATCGGTGCACCGTCAGAAGGATTCGTCTGCGCGAAGGCATACGATCTTATCGAGCCAGTAAGCGACCAAACCGGACATTAAAGAAGTATGTAGAAGCCAAAGGACGGGCCCTGAAGTTATACAACAAGGTTCTAACAAAGTACGACGGATGCATCCTCGTGAATGACGAAACGTACGTGAAGATGGATTTTGGGCGGCTTCCCGGCCAAAAATTTTACAAAGCCACTGGTCGGAGTGATGTCCTCGGCAAGTTCTAATTCGTTTTTGCCGATAAGTTTGCTAGAAAGTGTTAAATCTGGCAAGGTATTTGATGCTGCGGACGAAAAACCCCGGTTTTTGTGAAAAACAAGACCATGGACTTCGAAATGTACAAGGAGGAGTACCTGAAAACGTTTTTTTCCGTACATTAGATCTCACAAAGGATCAGTAAAGTTTTCGCCAGATTTGGCAAACTGCCACTACAACTAAGAGGTACTACACAGTGTGGTATCGAGCCCTCAATTCTACCCTATCGAAAAATTTTGGGCAATTCTGAAGCAATGAAGAAGAATAGTAGGACGACCCGGGACGAACAGAGATGAAGAGATTGTGAAATAAAATGGCCGATGAGCTCAGCGAATAGGGTGTCCAAACTATAATGAGTGGTACTCGACGAAAAGTACAAAAATTCGTCAAAACAACTTTGGAATATTTTTTTATTATTCTTCCTTTAAAGTGCAACAAAAACCCTACATTTTAATTACAAAACATTTTTATTTCATTTACATAGCTCCGAGATAGACCCCCAGACAACCATTTGGTGGGTATATCAAATTTGCAACACAAATATACGTGATAATATACGTGTAAACATATCATATATAATGCAACAAAACCAGTATATACATACGTATCCTTTTGGAGGCCATATAGGTACATTAGCACACATATTCTTGATTTGGTTTGTATTGTCGTAATAAAATCATGCAATGTATTTAAATACGATAAAGAATATGCATGGGACGCACATTATAGATGCATATATACGAATTGTCGTAATAAAAACATGCAATGCATTTAAATACGATACAAAATATGCAGATATACTAAAATGAGTTAAAATAACATTCATACGATATAATCTGTAAAATAATATACGACTTCTGGTTGTCTGGGCCCTTTTTAATGCGTCCAGATTTTGCGTAATCCATGTTTTACCGTCAACTGAGAGTCTCAGACATCATGAAACACTTTTCAACTTCAATTCTTCTATAAACTTAACGTCCACTGATAATCATACTGCTTGTACATCAAAGTTTTAAGATTGATCTACGACTTCATCAAATTGACGTAGTCAGGAAAAAGTAATGGCTCCAGCAGTTATTTTAAATTTTCAAAAACGTGCGATTTTCACCCTTCTAAGAAAAAGCGTCATGTTGCAGCAAACTTTGCCTTGAATGAAAAATCAAATACAAACGTTTGAAAATTTTTAGTTTTTGTTATATTTGCGAAGTCGTGACAAATAAAGCACCAATTGCAGTTATTTTTGCTTTTGTTTGAATTAGATTCATTTTTTTTTGTCAACAGTGTTTTAAAGAAAAGCATAAGAGAGCTACATACATTTAGGGGTAAAAATACTACAAAAAATTCTACTAGCTGAAATCATAAAAACAATTGTTTGGAAGGTAGAAGTTAGAAAATAACAAACGATTTATGCAATGCAATCATATTCCAGCAAATGGAAACGAGATTTAAAAGGTTAATCACTGATTAACATTTTGATGCATTTTAGCCCAGACTTGGAACTGAATTATATGAACCAAAAAAATTGTCATACTTGGTAAAGTTTTCTACGGCATCGAAAAATGTAGAAATTAGTACATTTTTGCTAGATTTTTGAAATTTTCTATGAGATTCAAAAACTTTGAAAATCCATCTCACATCATAATAAAAAAAATGAATGAGTGTTGCAGTATAAAATGTTGCTTCTAACCCTGCTGTTGCATGAAACAAAAACTTTTAGAAACATGCTAAGGAAGTAAGTAACTATGTCGTCATCATTTAGTTATCATTGAAATAATTCAGTTAAATTTTATAAAAATAAAAATTGAAAAATTGCTTTGGTGAACGAATGTGAACGAATGTAACCCCGTTTTTGTATGATGCCCCATTTGATGATATATCACTTTTTGAAATTTTTAAACTTATCAGTTCCGAGTTAAATCAATCATGTGATACTGATGAACATATAAATTGACTTAAAATTATTCAGATTTTTTTTTCCAAAATATTCTCATTCCAGAGAATTTACATGAAAAAATATTTTTTACAACTTTAATAATATAAATTAAAAAATAAAATTTCATACAGCGTTCAAGAACGCTTCAAAGTGTTCGCTATTAAAGATTTTGTCGTTTGACTTTCGTTTGGTCGTTTGGCTGAGAGAAATTCCAAAGAAACTATTTGAAATGAGATGAAAATGAGAAAGATTTATTATTTCTTGTCTTTTAACTTTTTTCTTTCTTTATTTTAATATAGTTTCACAACCTTTGGCTGGTTCGTCTCTGGAAGAAGTTGATAATAGATTACATGTTATCAAACAAATAAGATTCTTCAAGGAAACATAGTAATTTTTCCTGTTTTAATTCGTCATTTGAAAGAATATTATTCATTAACACGTCCATCTGGTACGCCTCTCTGGGTCCTTGGAGCTCAGGACAGACGATGATTATGTGTTCCACTGTTTTCCTCAAGTTGCATAAGTCTAACATCCTTGCTGTTTCCCCAGAAACAAAATATCAATGAATATACCTTGTGTACCCAACCTGAAGCCTCGAAAACAACACTTGTTCTTTTCTACTTGGTCGATCTTTCCATTTTTTTTGGATCCCCTTTCATTTTCGCTAGGTTCAGGTTCCTATGTGTTCTCTATTCCAATATCCATTCATCCCAAATTTTGGACTTAACCCAATATGAGGGATCTGTCCCCGGAAGTCCAACGTCGCACACAGTGGTAAATGCACCTAACAAGCGATCAAAATTATTTGCGGACAAACGGTAAACGAAAAACATTTCATGGCTACGCAACATTTTAATATTTTTTTATGATCTATCAAATTCTTGAAGAAAAAAGTGATTTTTCCACCTGGAAGGGAGATAAAAAATTTTTTTCTTGAAATAATTAGTTAAGAGACTTGATGTCTTCACAAAAGTTGTAGATCTTGTTATTTTAAGAAACTTTGTTGAAGACATTATAAAGATCGCATGAAATTCAAAAAACTTACGAGCATTTTAAAATAACGAGAATTTTAATAAGTAATTTTGAGTTATTATTTAATATGTTTTTTAGTATACGATTTACGAACTTGGTATATTTGAGAAAGTTGTTCAAATTGTTAAAACACACAATTTTGTGGAACATTTCAAATACATGTTTCAACTAAGAAAGGAGATAAACTACAATGTATCAAAAATAATGGCTTTTTCAGTAAGTTACCTTAAGAGTTCGGACGAGTTCGTATAATTTTTTGAGTGGATTTTTTATTGGCTTTCCATTGATATATAAATTAAACATTAGTTTTGAACAGATTTTTTTTACAAACAAGCAATCAAAAATGAGCTTGTTCCTCTAAAAACAGGAAAAATTGAGAGTTTTTTTCTTCGAATTTTAAGTGTTTCTTAAGGAAAAAGCGGATTATTGAAAGCTAGTTTGCAGAAAATTTATTCAAAACTAATGTTAAATTTATACATCAATGGAGAGCCAATAACTTGGACAACAAAATCCACTCAAAAAATTATACGAACTCGTCCGAACTCTTAGGGTTATAACTATAACTTACTGAAAAAAGCCATTATTTTGGATATTTTGCATTATATCTCCTTTCTTAGTTGAAATATGTATTTAAAATGTTCCACAAAATTGTGTGTTTTAACAATTTGAACAACTTTCTCAAATATATCATGTTCGTAAATCGTATACTAAAAAAGATATTAAATAAAAACACAAAATTACTTGTTAAAATTCTTGTTATTTTAAAATGCTCGTAACATTTTTGAATTTCATGCGATCTTTATAATGTCTTCGACAAAGTTTCTTAAAATAACAAGATCTACAACCTTTGTGAAGACATCAAGTCTCTTAACTAATTATTTCAAGAAATATTTTTTTTATCTCCCTTCCAGGAGGAAAAATCACTTTTTTCTTCAAGAATTTGATAGATCATAAAAAATATAAAAATGTTGCGGAGACATGAAATGTCTATCATTTATCGTTTGTCCGCAAATAATTTTGATCACTTATTAGGTACATTTAACCCTGTATGCGTCGTATTGCTCTTCGTTGAGTCCTATAACTCCTAATTTGTCCGCTTCTGTTTTTCCAAGGATTCCAGAGTGTCCGGAAATCCAAAAAATAGGTGAGGTTGTCGGATGATGGTTTGGAGGATTTTGTATGGCAAGTGACACACTTGCTGAGTCTGAAAATATTACGAAGTTCCTTGTGGAACTACTGTGGTGTAAAGCCAACGCTATCGCTGTAATAAAACGCTGAATAAACCGATATTTGTTGATAGATTACCTTCTCAGTGTTGGGTAAGTGAAGTTCAGTGTATTTTCTAAATATGTTTCTTGCCATACTGTAGAGGGATACATTTTTGTTCGTCTTTTCAGCTTTGATTATAGCTTTTTTAACAGTAGAAAGAGTAGCTATCAAATGGAAAGGAAGAACTCCAAATAGCTAGTTAAAGCGGGGGAATTCGGAAGCAGTTCGCCTAGCATGTCATATGATTTTGTTATAGGTTGGGTCTAGTATAGATATAATTTTTTTTAAAGGAATAACAAGTGATTTCTAGTTCATAAAGAAGTTTGCTGGTTACCACTATTTCTGGTGTATACTGTTTCCAACATTTAAAATGAAGTTGCGGTTAGATACAGTACTCTTTATACTAATTACTTAATGAGACGTACACGGCTTGTTATGGTCTTTTTAACCTTTCCGCAATGTGAGTCAAAGTTGACACGTCTGTAAAAGGTTATGCCTAGGATTTTAGGTTCTTTCTTTTAAGAAATTAGTACCGTAATCTTTGATCACCGGGGTAACTTTGACCAACAATGAATTTTCCCACATTATCATCAATAACTCAGTCTACAGTTTGAATTTTTGAAAACTGTTTTCTACGTTTGAAAGCCTATTAATTGAGTATTAAATAGGCAGAATTTGGCTTGTATTTGAAATTTTTTTCTGTTTGTAAAAATCTAATTTTAAAATCTTAAAATATCTATTTTCTCCAAGGCTCGCAAACAAACAGCTCTCCTGATGATACCAAAAAGCATTTAGAAGCAAACAAGTTGTTTAATTTGGAAGAACAACTTTTATCCTTCGTATATGAACATTTTTAGTGCTATTTTTATAGTTATTTAAAGATAAATTTTCGATATATGAAAAATAAGGACATTTTCCATGAGTAAGCACGTATTGGACAAATGGATAGGAACCCTATCGAATCGTTAACTTTGAAGAATAAATGAAAATGTAAATAGAGGTAGCGTTTAGGGGAATGTGTGAAGGTAAAATTTCATTTTTATTATGAAGCTCAAACTATTTAGCAATTATTATAATTTTGCCCCTAAATGTAGGCAGCATCATAGTTCTTTTTTCGATTATAAACATTTTTAAAATAAAACGTTAAAGACCAAGGTCGAACTGATAAACTAGTACATGTAAATATTATGAAGGTGTTTTATATCCTTTATGATCAAGAAAACTTGTTATAACCGTCAGAATAGAGACTGATCAATGTCACCCCAAAGCATCAAATTCTGAACAGAGACGGAAAAAGATTTTTGAATCAAATTTAAAGTAGTCTAATAAATTTCTGCAACCACGTTTTACGTTCAAAGGAGTCGAGTACTGGTTTTAAAAATATAAAACATGCCACATTCTCCTTCACAGAAAAAATAATCGAAATATATTGAAAAAAGTGATCAATCTTACCCCGGATTACGGTACTCCGTCCAGCTTGATTTTAAGCTTCCAGGGAATATGATTTTCAAGGCAAATGTGGCTCCTGAGATACTTCTCTGGAGCCATCGTAAAACTCCATTTTATTCTTTTTTAATTGAAGATAAAAAGTTTTGTACAAATCTATGTACCTTATTTTCCGCCAATCCCCAAGAGATGAAATTGTTTCAAGATCCCTTCTTTCCACGTACGGTTGTTCCATATAATCAACGAAATGCATGCTGGCGTTTGTTCAACAGATCATTCTCTTCTAAAATAGTTACAAGTCAGCAATTTACCATTTGTTCCAAGAAGGGAAACAGATGAGGCTGATAGGTCGAAAGTGATCGAGTTCCCTACTACTACATCCAATTTTTGGCCTTGTAGATTTCCAAATAGCGGGAAAATCACCTTCATTGCGCAGTCGATTGGAAACTGCGCGAAGGGCTGACTTAGCTAAAACCAGGAAACAAGCATTTTTTAGTATTCAGTTTTTTTTTCTAAATCTTTCTTATAAAGGACTTATCCATGATGTATACCTATCTTAGAGACAGCCCGTTTTTTACGGGTTCGTTATAACCATTTATCGTGAAGCATTGTTTCATCGTTTCTGAATTACGAAATATGATTTTGATGAAATTTTACGTCGAGAACTCGAATATGGTGTTAGATTCCATCTATTTTCTCAAGTATTTGGGTTATGTCGGTTTAAAGATGAAAAATACGTTAATTTAAAAAAAATCAGCAATACATGACTAAAAAACAAACAAAAAATACACATCGAAAACTAAAACTGTTTTTGATATTGTACATATGTTGTTTATTCTTAATGAAAAACACGTTTTAGATTTGGATTAGGTTTCAATTTCAGAGATATAACTTTAAATAAACTTCAAAATGAAATTCTATAGTCGCCCTATGGTAATTTCTATCATCACTGAAATTCAGTTATTAATTTTCATCATTCAAGACATTAACTCATCCATCAACATTGTTACAGACCGCAAATCGTTTTAAAGTATAGTGAAAAAGTTATTAGGGATTTACTTTTAGTTTTTTATGCCACATGTTTCTTTAAAATTCCCATACTCAAAAAAAAAGCAAGACTTTTGGCCAAGTTTTTAAATTTCTCAAAATAATCAATTATTCATTTAATCTTTAAGAAAAATATTCAGTTTGTTATAATCCATAAGGATGCATTCATATTTGTTCTTTATTTATGCAACGTAAGATTTACGATCTTTTAAATTGTTAGGTACATTATGATAATATTCATTTGATGAAATAAATATGAAAAAAAGGAAAAACTGTTTCTGAAAGTCTACCTTTTATCTTTCATAAGAGATGAAAAAAAAAAACATTCAAAACTTTATTCGAAAAAAAATGCTTTTTTAGATACGAGAAACAATTTAAAAATAAGTTTTCAGAGGCCGGATTTAATAGAATTGAATTTTTCATTACTTTTTATATTCAATAAATTAAAAAAAATTAAGTAACTTCAGAGTTATAGCGAATGAAAAATTTTTTACTCCAAGCGAATTTTTATGAAAAAAAATCACAAACTTTGCTCTTACGCCCTGGACGACAAATGGTCTCTCATTTTTCCTGACATAAGGTGGTCCACAGCAAAAATGAGTGCACAAATTTTCAAACGTGGTCAAAAAAGTAATGCTTCTAATAAAACTGACACCCAAACTACACCTCGGTTTCCGTAAGCTCGGAAAGCACAATGAGGCATCACAAAAGTTTTGGTAGAAGCAAATATTTACATCAAAATGCACTTAAAACTTTCGAAAAAAAGAGATAACGTTTGGAACTAAAAGTATTGAAAAATTCGGCATCACTTTGCTTACCATTTTTGAAATTTTCTGCTCTCATTTTTGCTGTGTGCCTTTTTATGTCAAGCAAAATAAGAGCACATTTGGCTCTCAGGGCGTGATAGCAAAACCTATCTATTATTTTGCCATAAATTCTGCTCGAGTATAATCCTCGGCTTGAACGCCTAAACTTATATGAAAAATTTAAATTTTAAGAAAAACTATTACAGAAGAATAATAGTTTTTCTTAACAAGAGGATTGCTATTGCATGATATTATCCAAAATGCCCCAAATTTTCTGTATGCAGTTTAATTTAAAACCAAATTATGTTATCCGTTTGCTGTTTATGCCTTATATTATACTCACCTTGCTGAAAAAAACCATAACTTGATGCTGCCTACTTTTGATATCATAAAAGACTCAACAATAAAATGTGCTATCAATTTACTGTTGACAGCTCATTTTTGTATCAGTGTGAAATCTGGGCCTCAAATTCAGCTAGGGTCCCTTGCCTCAAAATTATGAATTAAATTGTAGATAAATGTTTAATAAATTCAAACTTAACAATCTACGTAGCTAAAGACAAGATATTTGTTATTCAGCCCAAAAAATGTTTGAATACAGCGATTTGAGTTTGGAGGACTGATTTTTTTCCTTTGGGCTTTTAGGTGTTAAGGAATCAATATAATTTTGGGAAATGATAGTCGTAGTCACTAGGTAAAACAATTTAATTTATCATACTTCAATGATATTTAGGGGTAACAAAAAAATTCATTTCGATTTCATGCTATTTCAGACTCTATTGTTAAAATATGGTATAAATTCCGAGTGTTTCTGTTTAAGAATCCTTTCAACAGATGATAGAGTGTCAGTAGCTGGTTAGCTGATTTATTTTAATTTATAGTCCCGACATTTCGGCCGGAAATGTTTGATTGCAGTGCTTTTGCGGTGCTGTTTTCTCGTACTTAACTGTTAGTAAGATCAATACATTTTTCTACATTTTATTCATTTTTGATCACAGAGTTAAAAACCCACAAGTTCACACCCAAAGAGCCGCAGGTTGCCAACCACTGGCCTATGCTACATCCATATGAAGATGAAGGAGAAAGAGGACCTTCGGCGGCATTCCCACGGAATCCACAGAAGCAGCAAAGCGAACGAGCAAGTGTTCGCTCATGTCGATCCCACACAATTCCCTGCCGGCAATTTGGGACGAAATTGCAACCATTTCTTTCTCTAACGCTGATGCTGGTCGCTCTCTGGAGGGGACGCAGAAACAAAACTACAACACGCAGGCAAACATAACTTTGCTAAAACGACACAACAAAAACATACACATGATGCCACTTAAGTCGATTTGAGCCACTTAAGGAGCACACTTGAATACTTGTAAATATTTTACCCATGGCTGGATGAAGGAAACTCGGCCAGAATATACCTGAGAAAAGTAGAAGTAGCTATTCCGGGGGTTTGTTTCACCTTGACGCGCTCGCTCTGTGTTTCTTCTTCAAACGGCTTTTCTAGAGGAACACAAGATGAGGGAAGAATAAGTACCCGAGACCTTCTGATCCCGGGGAAGACGAACGAAACTTTTGCTGCTGCTGCTGCTGCTGCTGGTTCCCGATTCTTCTTCATCCTAGCGCGTAATATTATTATCGTTTCTGGCTTCTGGCTGCTTGAGCGTGAAAAAGGCTCTCCACATTTCATCTTGAGCCGTGGCCCGGGCTAATATGAAATTATAATTTCTGAGTAATCTTGAACCGGATAATTAAAGTTCACTATTGTATGAAGCTTTAACAGCGATTGCAGCAGCATATGATTTCGTTTGGCTTCCGGGAGCATCAGGTACATGTGAAGGAAATTCGGATTGAGTTCATTTTTAAAGGGTCCAAAAGGTATCTTCTGAGTTCAGTTAAGATTTTAGGATCTCAATCAAGGTTGCCAAAAAAAAAGGTTCTGTGTTTTTGAAAAAAATCTGACATCTGTGATTTTAACCCAAAAATTTTCGAGGTTTTCCAGGAATGCAATCTTATCTTTAAATTCTTTGCTAATTTTGAATCGAATCTTTTACATTTAAGTTGGGTAAAATTCAGTAAAATCCATTATAGTTTCAAGAAATTTCAAGAGATTTCAAGATTTCAAAATTTCAAGATTTTAAGATTTAAAGATTTCAGGATTTCAAGATTTCAAGATTTCAAGATTTCAAGATTTCAAGATTTCAAGATTTCAAGATTTCAAGATTTCAAGATTTCAAGATTTCAAGATTTCAAGATTTCAAGATTTCAAGATTTCAAGATTTCAAGATTTCAAGATTTCAAGATTTCAAGATTTCAAGATTTCAAGATTTCAAGATTTCAAGATTTCAAGGTTTCAAGATTTCAAGATTTCAAGATTTCAAGATAACAAGATTTCAAGATTTCAAGATTTCAAGATTTCAAGATTTCAAGATTTCAAGATTTCAAGATTTCAAGATTTCAAGATTTCAAGATTTCAAGATTTCAAGATTTCAAGATTTCAAGATTTCAAGATTTCAAGATTTCAAGATTTCAAGATTTCAAGATTTCAAGATTTCAAGATTTCAAGATTTCAAGATTTCAAGATTTCAAGATTTCAAGATTTCAAGATTTCAAGATTTCAAGATTTCAAGATTTCAAGATTTCAAGATTTCAAGATTTCAAGATTTCAAGATTTCAAGATTTCAAGATTTCAAGATTTCAAGATTTCAAGATTTCAAGATTTCAAGATTTCAAGATTTCAAGATTTCAAGATTTCAAGATTTCAAGATTTCAAGATTTCAAGATTTCAAGATTTCAAGATTTCAAGATTTCAAGATTTCAAGATTTCAAGATTTCAAGATTTCAAGATTTCAAGATTTCAAGATTTCAAGATTTCAAGATTTCAAGATTTCAAGATTTCAAGATTTCAAGATTTCAAGATTTCAAGATTTCAAGATTTCAAGATTTCAAGGTTTCAAGATTTCAAGGTTTCAAGATTTCAAGATAACAAGATTTCAAGATTTCAAGATTTCAAGATTTCAAGATTTCAAGATTTCAAGATTTCAAGATTTCAAGATTTCAAGATTTCAAGATTTCAAGATTTCAAGATTTCAAGATTTCAAGATTTCAAGATTTCAAGATTTCAAGATTTCAAGATTTCAAGATTTCAAGATTTCAAGATTTCAAGATTTCAAGATTTCAAGATTTCAAGATTTCAAGATTTCAAGATTTCAAGATTTCAAGATTTCAAGATTTCAAGATTTCAAGATTTCAAGATTTCAATATTTCAAGATTTCAAGATTTCAAGATTTCAATATTTCAAGATTTCAAGATTTCAAGATTTCAAGATTTCAAGATTTCAAGATTTCAAGATTGCAAGATTTCAAGATTTCAAGATTTCAAGATTTCAAGATTTCAAGATTTCAAGATTTCAAGATTTCAAGATTTCAAGATTTCAAGATTTCAAGATTTCAAGATTTCAAGATTTCAAGATTTCAAGATTTCAAGATTTCAAGATTTCAAGATTTCAAGATTTCAAGATTTCAAGATTTCAAGATTTCAAGATTTCAAGATTTCAAGATTTCAAGATTTCAAGATTTCAAGATTTCAAGATTTCAAGATTTCAAGATTTCAAGATTTCAAGATTTCAAGATTTCAAGATTTCAAGATTTCAAGATTTCAAGATTTCAAGATTTCAAGATTTCAAGATTTCAAGATTTCAAGATTTCAAGATTTCAAGATTTCAAGATTTCAAGATTTCAAGATTTCAAGATTTCAAGATTTCAAGATTTCAAGATTTCAAGATTTCAAGATTTCAAGATTTCAAGATTTCAAGATTTCAAGATTTCAAGATTTCAAGATTTCAAGATTTCAAGATTTCAAGATTTCAAGATTTCAAGATTTCAAGATTTCAAGATTTCAAGATTTCAAGATTTCAAGATTTCAAGATTTCAAGATTTCAAGATTTCAAGATTTCAAGATTTCAAGATTTCAAGATTTCAAGATTTCAAGATTTCAAGATTTCAAGATTTCAAGATTTCAAGATTTCAAGATTTCAAGATTTCAAGATTTCAAGATTTCAAGATTTCAAGATTTCAAGATTTCAAGATTTCAAGATTTCAAGATTTCAAGATTTCAAGATTTCAAGATTTCAAGATTTCAAGATTTCAAGATTTCAAGATTTCAAGATTTCAAGATTTCAAGATTTAAAGATTTCAAGATTTCAAGATTTCAAGATTTCAAGATTTCAAGATTTCAAGATTTCAAGATTTCAAGATTTCAAGATTTCAAGATTTCAAGATTTCAAGATTTCAAGATTTCAAGATTTCAAGATTTCAAGATTTCAAGATTTCAAGATTTCAAGATTTCAAGATTTCAAGATTTCAAGATTTCAAGATTTCAAGATTTCAAGATTTCAAGATTTCAAGATTTCAAGATTTCAAGATTTCAAGATTTCAAGATTTCAAGATTTCAAGATTTCAAGATTTCAAGATTTCAAGATTTCAAGATTTCAAGATTTCAAGATTTCAAGATTTCAAGATTTCAAGATTTCAAGATTTCAAGATTTCAAGATTTCAAGATTTCAAGATTTCAAGATTTCAAGATTTCAAGATTTCAAGATTTCAAGATTTCAAGATTTCAAGATTTCAAGATTTCAAGATTTCAAGATTTCAAGATTTCAAGATTTCAAGATTTCAAGATTTCAAGATTTCAAGATTTCAAGATTTCAAGATTTCAAGATTTCAAGATTTCAAGATTTCAAGATTTCAAGATTTCAAGATTTCAAGATTTCAAGATTTCAAGATTTCAAGATTTCAAGATTTCAAGATTTCAAGATTTCAAGATTTCAAGATTTCAAGATTTCAAGATTTCAAGATTTCAAGATTTCAAGATTTCAAGATTTCAAGATTTCAAGATTTCAAGATTTCAAGATTTCAAGATTTCAAGATTTCAAGATTTCAGATTTCAGATTTCAGATTTCAGATTTCAGATTTCAGATTTCAGATTTCAGATTTCAGATTTCAGATTTCAGATTTCAGATTTCAGATTTCAGATTTCAGATTTCAGATTTCAGATTTCAGATTTCAGATTTCAGATTTCAGATTTCAGATTTCAGATTTCAGATTTCAGATTTCAGATTTCAGATTTCAGATTTCAGATTTCAGATTTCAGATTTTGAATTTCAGATTTCAGATTTCAGATTCCAGATTTCAGATTCCAGATTTCAGATTTCTGGTTTCAGATTTCAGATTTGAATTCATGTTTTAGTTTCAAAATGTTGAATAATTTGAATAAGCTTTTTTAATACAAGGTATATCTTTTTTTTAATATCCCCACATTGAAACTTTTGCTGGTTTATTTTGTATCACTGCGTTAATGAGCATCATGTTCCAATTTTCTCTCCAATCATCATTGATATTTAATCAGTTACGCGTTCAAATGATCTCGTTTAATGCCCGTCCATTGAAATTAACGCCTGTTTACACATTATGCTGCTTACCCACCGATGACGGTTAATTTGCACCTTCCCCCTTCTCAAAATTGCAATTATCGCGCGACTTCTCGCTTGCCGTCAACAGTCACTTCCAATCATTGCACTTGTCGTGAATTTTTATGATTGCTTCCACCAGCAACTGTTCCAATTAAATCAGAATCACGAAACGATTTCAGTCATCGTTGTTTTTTCTTCTTCCTCTGTCGACGCTGTTATTGAAATTTGAATTTAAAGCGGGAAAAATGAACAAGTGGTAAAAATCAAACCGATCAACAGCAGCAGTGTTCGGGGAAAAATAGGTAAAAAATAAATAGTAAAAAAAACCGGTCCCACTCGAAGAAACAGCAACGCCCACCGTTTCCGACACCAAGTTCCTGTTTTCGAACCCGGACCGTCCTCCTACTCCAGCCATTGATTGTCGGGTGGCTGTTGATCGCTCGTTCCAAAAAACCCTTAGCCCAGCATGATGCAACCCAAAGAAGGCAAAAAAAAAGAACGGACGGACTTCCACCTCGAAAGGCATTATTTCTTCATTTTACACCCACTTACCCAAAGCTCGGCAAACTCTCAGCCCCCAACAGACTCAAAAGGGACCGAATCGAAAACAACATGGAAGAGGCGGCAAATCGAATAAGCACTTCCCGCTGGGAAACAATCAGAATCCCCTCCTTCAGCCAACAACACCTTGACCAGCTTGAAGTCAGCTCCTTGCCTTCGACCTACGTGAATTGCCTCTTAGACAGGCCAGAGAACCAAAAAAAAAAATCGACATCCAAAAGGCTCGAGAAGGAGGAAAATTCCCAGCCCCAAAATAGGACGTCTCGAAAAAGGAGCCCGGAGAATTGAAAAAAATAACGATCCAAAACGCCTCGCTCAAGCTCTCTCTTTCTGAAATTCTGTAGGGTAATTGTTTGTTTGTTCCCCGGTACGTAATTATGCAATTGCAGAAAATGAGTAAGCTGCTCATTATTGTTTCCATTGGTGCTCCCAGGCAGCGATGAGAAAGAATAAAAGTGGCCAGCAACAGCCCTTGGGCGAAGACCGGAAGTATCCTGCTGCTACTGTCTGAAGACAAAAAAAAAAGGATCCTCCAGGTACCTTTTCACGTTTGCAGTCTGAACTTGACTCATTGACGGTTTAGTAGGTAACTTAAGGGTGGAAATTTTTTGTGCGAAGGCAGTGGATAAGAATTAATAATAGGGTTTAACTTCAATGCATACACTTTCTTTTGAAAAATAAACTTGCTGATATGTTATTATGTGAAACGATTCAAATACATTTGAAACATTCAGTTTTCGATCCGTTTTGAGCTGAAAAAAAATTCTTTTCAAAAGTTACAATGGATTTCACATGAAAAAAACTCTCTTGATCTGACATCATTTTTGATGCAAGAAACACATACCAGTTAATATTCCTTTTCAAACTTTACAGAAAAGGACCATTCAATGTTCTGATTTGAGGAGCAAAAAATTACGCTAAATTCCCAAAACTCTCAAAGCTGTCAAAATTGTCAAAATTGTCAAAATTGTCAAAATTGTCAAAATTGTCAAAATTGTCAAAATTTTCAAAATTGTTAAAATTGTCAAAATTGTCAAAATTGTCAAAATTGTCAAAATTGTCAAAATTGTCAAAATTGTCAAAATTGTCAAAATTGTCAAAATTGTCAAAATTGTCAAAATTGTCAAAATTGTCAAAATTGTCAAAATTGTCAAAATTGTCAAAATTGTCAAAATTGTCAAAATTGTCAAAATTGTCAAAATATTCTAAATTGTCAAAATTGTCAAAATTTTCAAAATTGTCAAAATTGTCAA